>NC_044504.1:36144896-36294896 GCF_902362185.1 Chanos chanos | reverse complement strand
TCTCAAGCATTTGTATATAGAAGTATTTGTGCACTGATGTTAAACATGCAATCATTATGAATTTCCATTCCAACAAAACATCTCTAAAAACAGCTAAACTGTCCGCCTCACATGTTCCCTTCCATCTCCCTAGATCTGCCTCACAAGCACAGTCACACTGTCCGTTCCCTAGCGATGTCTGGATACGCTACATCGCTTTGAATGTTTATATTTGTTTACATGGGGTTATATTGCATTGCGTCAATGGTAGTTTGTGATATTTGAAAGAGAGGGAATGTTTGATGAGCACTTTGATATCACTTGAAGCAACTAACGCATGGATGGAAGGATGCATGTGCTTGTGTGTGAGTGTGTGTTTGCGTTTGTGTGTGCGTTTGTGTGTGTGTGTGTGTGTGCGTGTGTGTGTGTGCGCGCATGTGTTAAACACTTAATTACTATTCATTTCAGAAAACCAAACAGTTCTTTTAATTAGCTGCAGTAGCATTAGGGAGTATATGTAATTGACTGTGGTGCAAAGGGTTATTGTGCATGCATAAATTTGATAAATTAAACACAATCTAATGAGCAAAAAGTGTGTTTTACCCTTCTGGCTCAGCCAATTACGAATAGAAGGACCGAAAGACTGTGAGTGTTCTGTGTTTGTATGTGTTTGGTTGGAGGGTGGAGGATGTGCGTGTGCATATGCGCGCGCGCGTGTGTGTGGGGGTGTTTGGCAGCTAACACATCCATTAGTAGTGTATGAACAAAAGAGCAACTGGTAACCAGAAACCAAAAAAAATTATCTGTTTGCATAAAGTGTCCAGAGAAATCGAGAGGCAATCACCCTGCATGACAACAGGGCGGGGAAGGGGCAGGCAGAGTGATGGGGGGGGGGGGGGGCAACGCTGGGAACATGGAGTGAAGAGAAATCCAATTTCTATGGTTAATTAGCACACGTTCTGACAGCCCTTTTCTGGATGATAGTGACAGAGTGTTCGGTATTGGGTTCACGTTTCTACGGTTAAGCACCCGCATCTACATGTGTCATCTGAAGAGAACGTTTGTGGCCCAACGACTAAATGCCAAACAGAGCTCTAGGCTGTGGCTTGGATTTTTACGGGTCGAACTTGTACAGATGACATGGCACTGTTTATTGAAAATTGATAGAGTAGAGAGGAATGTGTAGGTCTGTATGTGTGTGTGTGTGTGCGTGTGTGTGTGTGTAATAGAGAGAGAGAGAGAAATAGAGGAAAGGATGTGCACATTCTAAGTATACAGAGAACCATGGGCTGAGTGTTTTCTCTCTCCGAGTTCTCTCTCTCTGTGTTACATGAATAGCCTGACCTTACCTGTTGATACTGAATTTAGGCCACGCCTCCAAATCTCACATATTTCTTCCAATCCAGCATTTTTGTCCAATCCCATTCTCACCTCAGCATTACTAGAATGAACCTGTAAACAATCAGAACACAACGTCATGGCAATTATGACTAACATCTCTGACTGAAGCCTGATGCACAGAAGATGAGGAATCTGACTGCAGCCTGTGTAAAGCTGGAATGATCCAAATTTTTCAAGGCAGCAAATGATGTCTGTATCCTGTTTTATTCCCATTTCACCATCATATTTATCAGTCTCCAAAATGAAAAAAAAAACAATCTTACTTTCTAGTTTATATATGGATCTATTTCTGGGCCATTGTTTGTACACTCTTGGATATTCTTCTCATGACAAAGGTAAATGGGAATTAAACCCAACGTCACTGCTGCTACAAGACACACGCTGACTGTTTTATTCATAACCTGTATAGATTTCTTAATCCCACAACACAACTTTTCTACTAAGTCATTTATTTATTCATTTACTCACATCATGGTAGAATCATTGTGTATGTTCTGTGTTGGAAGAAGGTATTTGAGGTTTCTGCTCTGTCTCTTATTAATTCCGTCAATTTAAATCTGTTTTGCTCTGAAGTGATATCCCTCCTACTATTTAAGCTTAGAGGAATTCATAAATATGTAATCAAAGCCGGTCGGGACACATTGCCTATCTCTCGCTCTCTCTCCTTACATTCGGTTGCCTCAACTGAGGTCTAAGCACGTTTGGATGTTTTGTTCTTTTGACCCGGAAATCTTTCATTGTAGAACTGTTATTTTCTTCACATTCATGTCTGCCCTCTTCATTAATTTCCCACCACGATGATCTGATGGTTTTGATAAAGTCATTCTCAAACAGAGCTCTTAGAGGGGAAAGCAGACATTGTTATGCTGAGATTAATATTGTAAAAACAATATTAGGGAGATTACGGACTAAAGAGACTAAACCCTCTTGTGTGAGTCAGTGGGTATACAAATGATTCATTTCTTATGAATAGACTAAAACATTTCTAGTTTGGGCTCTGTTTGTATGTCTTTTTTTGGTAAACTTTTAAGTTTTAACTCTCATTGACTTCTAGCTCAATGCACCAGAAATCACACCAGTAGCTGTTTCACGAACAAGTCCTTTGAAAGCAGCTCTCTGTCACCTACTGCTTTCTGTGCGATGGTACAAATTCTGCGACTTGGTATCACAAAAGGATTTCTTTAAAAAAGAAAGTTCAAGATATACAATGGTCTGTGCACAGGATCCCATTCGATGTCATTTTTACAGGTTTGGAAAAATACTAGAACCCAGAAAGCATATTTAGACATCAAGGACGAAGACTCTGTCAGGCATAATAGTAGACAAGAATAGATTTCATCCTGCATCTGTGCTGAGTATTTCCTGAGTATACTGGTGCTTTAAGTGATACTGCCTAAATCTAGTCAGATGGTAATTTGACTGAGGTTTTGACATGGTACTGTAAGGTATTATAGAGATTTTGCTGATTTTGCTGTGTGACTACACACCAGTGTAAGAGCTACACTTTCGGTGAACACAACAAATGCTTAACCGAGGGCCCAGTGAAATCCGTTTGGGGGGGGGGGGGGGGTGAAAAAGCACTAAAGGGCAGTTTTATTTGAACAGAGCATATATCGATTTAGTCAGCAAGCTACATCACTGAAGGGCCGTTGCCCAGGGAGAAAACACACACACACACACACACACACACACACACACACTCGCTGATACAGAGGTATATCTACCCTGTGATCCTGTGCCAAGTCTTCACCCAAGTCTCAGAGCATTTCTACTATCTCTTCAATATTCATTACTGATATGATCAAAACTGCCTTGTGCCAGACTGAACATTGTTTTAGAGCAGTGGTTCTCAACTCCTGCCCTGAGGGCCCCCTGTCCTGCATGTCTTTGTTTTAACTCAGGACTAGCACGCTTGATTCCACTGATCAATTAATCATCAAGCCCTTAATTAGCTCAATTAACTGTGATAATGAAGGGTTAAAAAAAAGATGTGCAGGACAGTGGGGCCTCAGGACTGGAGTTGAGAATTACTGTTTTAGAGCACACATGCATAGAACATGCAACACAGAAGGGGTCTGAAAACAAGCCATGGAGATATTCAGATGACAACAATGCCATGAGTAGCATAAAACTGCTCAATTTTATTCTGATAAATTTCAAAGCAAGACAATAATCTTTTCTTTTTCTTTTTTTCTTTTTTTTTAAAGGAAAGCAATCATGTTAGTTGCAGTTGCATTTATCTGATACTGAAAAATGGAATTATTTGGTGTATTATATGATGTTATTTATTCTTACTTCTGAAATACCATAACGATAATCTGCTATGAAAAGCAGTCTGTGACAAACTATGACCCATTCAGTTATTGTTTTGCAGCTTATGACAACTATTAACTATTTGTTGGATGTGCATGTATAACTGTAATTTAGCTGAAAAATATCAAAATTTCACAGATTACTGTTCAGTCCTTTATGAACTTCAAATACATTAAGACATCAAAATACCATGAGAAAACTGAAGACGCACCATAGCCCTCATAGCATTTGGGCAAGGAGAGACAGATAGACAGACTTGAGCGGGGAAATGAACGAGATGATGTGATGCTTAATCAGCTGTGAAGAGCTGTTGAGGATTTCTGATTTAATTTAAGCATTTTGGTGTTCACTGATGCATGCTGTATGTTATTTTTCACACCAAAAAAGAAAGAAACAAACAAACAACCCCCCCCCCCCCCCACACACACACACACAAAAAACGGTCCCCACTCATTCCAGTCTGCAGTATAGATGTATTCTGTTTTTCCATGCTTCTCTACAGATCTTTGCTCTTTTATCTGAGGGGCCCATTCTGCATGAAAGCGTTCAGTTAATTATACAACTCACTGGCTTCGGTGTGGAGTTCACATTACTCATTAACTCATTAAGAGCGTAGCGTGCTCTGATTGTGTGTTTATGGAGATACTGGTTCCCTAAATTTAATTTCTCTTGATACAATGGAAAAAAATTTTTAAGTGCAGTGCTGATCTTCAAAACACAGTGCTCGTCCTCCTTTTCTGATTAGAATGTAGTCAACCAGTGCAACCTCAGATCTATAAATTCCTTTTTAAGTGTAATCTTAAAGCTCGGTGTGTGTTCTGAATCCTCTAGTCTCTACAGTCTTCTGATGTAATATTAACATTTTCTGTTCTCCAGAAAAGTCTCCTGAGATGTGTGTCCTTGTTGTGGGGTGTTAGGGGAAAAACAAACAAACAAACAAAAAAAACAAGCAAAAAATAACCCTCATTACACACATCAGGAGCCATGGGATAAATATGATGCGGTAATGCATATGGTGTGGCTAAACCATCTTTACACAATGCTATCCAAGACACAGAGACAGGGGAATGAGGATAACAATGACAAGAATAATGATGATGATGATGGTGACGATGACGATGATGGTGATGATGATGATGATGATGAAACATTTGATCACTAAATTGTCAACTCAAATTCCCTTCACCTGATATCACTGCAGTCTCCTCTCCTGATCACTAAATTGTCAACTCAAATTCCCTTCACCTGATATCACTGCAGTCTCCTCTCCTGTTCAATGAGGAAACTGAAATGAATCAGTGAAAACTTGTCATGTATTTGCATTACGGAATGGTTATGTTAATTAATCTGTTCATTCCCAATGTTTTTTTTTTTTTTTGTAATTTCCTTTTTATAAGAAACACATCCTCAATGTATGTAAATACAGATTTGTATAGTGTAATAGTATAAGGTACTGATGAGGTAATTCTGAAGATGCTTGAATGGTCTCCAAAATCCCATTCTTAACGCTCACATATCAGAATGGGGTAACATTTCTGTTGGGACTGTAATTAGCATCTTTCACATTCTCACATATTCAGACAGCATAGTCATCCTTATTCATGGTTTCTGTGACTCAGATATTTAGCACCCTGGATGTAAATGTTTATTTGAGCGTTTCAGCGGTTCTGAGGTGACTGTCGCGGAAGAAACCGCCAGCAGAGCTTTGTGGAAGCCCCTTCTGTTGAAGCCTTAGAGGTTGCTTAAATTCGGTTGGACCCCTTTTCTAGGACTTATGGGTATGAAGTGAAGTCAGGGTCAAAGCAATCAGATGGGAGCACAGAACTGGAGTGGGAGTAGAAAACGAGATGAAAAATGAAAAGAGTGGAATGTGAACTCGGTGCAGGAATGGCAAACCTTGAAACGTTTACACCGTTCCAGTAGCACAGACTTGATTTAGCTTAAGCTGTTTCATTCCTTTTACTCATATACATTTCTCCCACCTTGAGATCTCTGGAGACGTGCAGAAAACAAATCAGCGGAGGAGCGCACCTGAAGTCGGCACTCTGAGATACATACCGCAGCTCGAAGAAATGTGAGATTCTTAGATAGCCTTTGGGTCGGCCAACAACCATTAACTCTGAGCTGATGGCAAATTGAAGCGGGCCGTCCACACCCTGGGGAACCTCACACCATCTCATCACAGTGACTGGTTTCATTTCTCTTCAGGCCTCAGCTAAAGAATAGTCAGTACATAGTTTCAAATTTCTCCCTCTCTCTCTCTCTCTCTCTCTCTCAGTCCTCATGCCCTCCCCCCCGCCCCCATCTTCCCCCTTTTTCTCTCTGTCTCTTACTTACATACACTCAGACCCACACACACACACACACACACACACACACACACACACACACACACACTGTTGGAACTCTGTATTTCTGAGGCAGTTTTTATGTATGTTTTGTGTGCCATGCAGCCTTGGCTTTACCCTTGAACCTAATTCTCATTTTGAGCACAAATCCAGAGGGGCTTTTTTTTTTCAGTGCCAGCTTAGTGCACACCATGTTTCTCTTGGGCATTTTTTTTCCCATGAATTATGATTTTTTTTTTTTTTTTTTGCTGTCCTCTCAGTCTAACAGAAAACAGCTTTTTAACTGTTCTAATGGATAAACATATTGAGTGCAATCCAGCAGAAAGATTTGTTGCATACAATTTCACTTGGCTGGGTTTTACCTTAAACTTTACTCAATGTGCCCTTGTTTGACTTTATGCTGGGCCGCAAAGACTTGTACAGCTCTGCACCAAATGCTGTTTCCCTCTTTGAAACATGTATATATGTCCAGTGCTTTGGACCTCTTCTCCTTCTTCTCACAGGGTGTTCCACACCATGAACCCTGTACTTTTCTCAATTCTCTCCATGTCCAGGCAAACCCTTATCTCCCTAAACAGCTGTCAGTATCTGGTCTGGGTCTCTTCCTCTCCTGTACACACCTTTCCTTTTCCCTGACAAACAGATGGATCCACACTCCTCTCCATATGCAAACTGTCACCAGGAGAAGCCAGAGAACAGACAGCAGTCAGTTACCAGCACTGAATCTTAAGCAGCTGCTGCTCTGTTAGTGTAGCATCATGTCTGTTGGAATAGGATGTATATGGAATTCTACAGTTCGATTTCACGATACAATATTTAATGTTGTAATGTTAAGTTTAATGTCAAATCAAAGCCCTTTTCATTATGTATATATTTATAATATATAGAGATATATGCATATCTATATACATCATATATATATATATATATGTGTGTGTGTGTGTGTGTGTGTATAGGTTGCTTGAACCCATGAAAAACATGCAACGTGAATGGATGTGAGAACATGAATTGCCATTTCACCATTGTCCACATTAGTATTCCCATGGCAACACAGTAAATAACGCTGTCAAAGACTTCAGCTAAATAATGGTAAAATTTTTTGTCCGCTTTTAAGAAAATTCATCATATAAACATTATTACTAGTGTAAATGTCATTCAGTTGATTTAGCGGACGCCTTAGAGCATGTGAGAAAATAAAAAAAACATAACAAGTGTCCTTTTCATATTTTATTGGTCATGTTTTAAGTAACTGTTGACCGGTGATAACTCACCTCCTCTGACCTTTAAGATTGAATGCTAAATGGGAAAATTCCACAACATAACAGCAATCATTCCATTTACTGATTGTCAACTCTGGAGTTCCATTCATACACTTTCACAAATCTTGGAAAAAGAGACAACACCTTCTCTTATAGTGAGATTTCCCTTCAGGCAAGCGGAGAATATTCATTTAAGTAGACATTCAATTAACAAAACTGTTAACCACACCATAAAAGTATCTCAAAAGTTGGAGAATATATAAAGAAATACAAGTACAAGTATACATATAAGTATAAGCATACAATCAATCTCTGCTTTATTCCTCTACCTCTACAAAACAGAAAAATAAAAGATAAAGATTTCACGATCTGTCGAGTTCAGATTCCAAGCGTTGGCCGTGGATTTTGTCCTCTGGTTATACATCATGAGTGGGTATCAGCTCATTACTGTTTCACATTATTGATCATTTTGTTCCACAGATGCGAGTAATTCTGAACCTGTGCAGCAGAACAATAATGCTTCTCTGCTTACTCTCTCCCATAACGATCTGAAGCCTTTATTTCAATGCGCCTCTCCCATATAACATTATAAAAAGCTAAGGATCCCAACAAAAGGCCCTCTTGCCACTTTCCACAATACGCTTCTAAAATAGAGCCTCTCAAAAGGCACGTCTTGTCTCTCTGCCAGGAAATGGCTTTATATTCAAACACAAGAGGAGAGAAAATGATTCATTCCTACTCAAGTCAGACTTCACCTCAGGACATCCCCCCCCCCCCCCCCCCCCCACCCCTGCATTCTGCATTCGGTTTATTAAGCCAGTGTGAATAACCATGACCAAACAGAACACTGAAAGCAGGCAAACAGTCTTTTAATGTAATCCTGATGGCCTGGCCATTACAGGCCTGTTTAGTTCTATGCTGAAGAGGCACTGTTCAAGGAGAAGAAAACGCCACTTTTCCATTAGGTAATTGCATTAGTACCTCATCCTGCAGACTGCAATTGCTTTAACAGCAAGTCATATGATTAGGGAAATGAAGTGAAATATTTGTGACGGCTCAGAAAAATGCTTTGCATTATATAACCCGAATAACAGTCAACAATGGTAATACTCCATACAAGAAAAAGGTTATAGTGTGTTTTAAGATTTCATTCAAAGATAATGTTATTGTACTTGGCAGACGTTTAAGTCTTTTGTCATGTCAAGGCTCATTATTGTAAAGTTACACTAATACAATACAGACAGAACTTACGGTAATGCTGTAGTTTTTTTTTTTTTTTTGTCCTCTCTGAAGAACAAATCAGAGCATATACTCTGAGCAAGATCAGTAGCATTTCATTCAACCAAATGCCTTTAATCAAAAAATATGTGTTTTATGTTAAAAGTAATCAAAAGATATGACATGCACGTGAGCCATTAAGGAGTTCTAATGTTCTGGAAATGACAGGGATATCTTATGGAAATAAAAGTACAGCCTCGAAGCTTTCTGTTTTCAGCCTAAAAAAAATAGAACCAAATGAATCCACAAATCTGACACACCAGACTGTTTTGATGTGATGGCTAACCCACCTCTCTTTCTTTTGAAAATGTTCTTAACTGATTCAGTGATTATCCTGAACTTAGACAAGACTTTTCCTCCAATGAAACTCTGTGTTCTCCCATGTCATGCGTCTAGAGGTTCTATAGTGAAATAAATAAATAAAACTCTGACCTTCTGCTGTGAATTGTTCAGAACTCACTTCCCAGTGCTAGCAAGAAAATAGATAGAAAATAAAGAGATTTACTCCTTAAAATGAATCACATGTCTCAAACAGCCTCAAAGAGTTTTTTTTTTTACAAGTGTCAGGCATGCTGGGGGTCTCTGGCCCTGGACTCTGTAAGCCGGCTTTGTGATAACATAAAATGTGAGAGCCGTTATATAAATGAAAATGAGCAAAGAATTGAAAAAAATGCACAATCCACTGGTCAAGTGACCCTTAACCCCGACCGCATTCAAAGTCCTTCAGTGCTCTACATTGCTCAGTGTAGGCCGACTGAATGAAAATGCCAGATTCCATTTGGACAGAAATGAGATACTGATAGAATCAACATAATATGTCAGTGAAAGAATATGATTGGCTACTACATATGAAGAAATACTATATGTGAGGCATCTCCACCAACACAATAAATCCAGGACGCTTTTCAGTCTACGTTTGAAAACAGAAATCGATTGTTTCCTAGACTAAACCAAATGGCTGGTAATTTAATTTACATTCTTCTAGACATTTCTATTTTACTAGTTTTATGCTAAAAAAAAAAAACGCAGTCCTTGATGTACATGATGACTTTTCTCCACTAACCCCAGACTGGGACTTCAGCATTGAATTTGACAAGAGCTCAGAGAATTTGCACTGTGCTCAGAGAGGCTGAGGATGATGTGTAGTCTATGGCTGCATACAGAGGCGCATGACAAGGGCTCTCACAAGGGAAGGTTATCTGCAGTGCAGTGGACATTAATGATAAAATAATAATCAGCCTCTCCTAAGGCACTGCATTATAGACTGCTCTTCAGTGAATTAGTGACAAGAGCACGTTCACCTTCCAAACCAGGCAAAGTACTGTCTTGTCCAATCTGTTGGACAAGATTTACCCATAGCTGAACTATCTGTAGCTTTTTACACACACACATATATATATATATATATACACACACACACATATATATATAACACAACAGTGTTACAGCTGTTGTATAGTTAAAATCCCTGTTAATGTCTTGGATCTTACACAGTATTGGGAGCACTGAAAATATCAAATAGTCTTTGCTCTGGCTCTCCCTAAAGTAATTAAGCATGCTGGCAAACAAGGGTAAAGAAGTCTGCCTAATAATTATACTACAAATGCCTTCCCCATCAAGGACTACCATCCACAATCAGTTTCACAGAAAGAAACAACATCACTGTGTTGCAGGCAATATGGCCATCGTGATCTCCAGCAAATGTGTTCTGACTGAAACCTTTTCACATATGCAAATTGGTTTCTTTTCAAAAAGAAGAGGGGACAGTTTTTCCTCCATCCACAAAGACACTGGTGAGTAATCAAGGGCTTTAATTATTTTTTTGTAAATTTAAAGCACTCCTCCACAAGTGGCTGAGACTTATTTGCTGAGGGAAGGAATGAGCTGCAGGGTGTGGAAGGACTGATGATTTTTAAAGGACCGTAAAGCATTCCAGCGGGACTGTACTTTGGCTAGATTACACAAACGTCTTACGGTTTATTGAACTATTCTCGTGGAAGTCATTCCCTCATCAGTGTAGACTGCTCTTCCTGAATTTGATTCTTTTGATATCTCATGAACTGATGAGACACTGAGGAGCGGCAGTTAGAAAAGAAAAGAATAGAAAAACAAAACAATCTCAGCGTGATTTAAGAGATTTCAAACTAATCCTTGATTACAGACTACGATCCAAGCCTGAATATTCACAATATGAGCTGTGAGTGATGTGACAATGCTCGCTACACGTGATGTGCCGTGCGTATACGTAAATTCATTTTTTAAAAACAAAGTGTTAAACACTCTGTTATACTGCAGCACTCCTGGAGAAACTTGGTGGCAAGGTGCTTGAGAACAAATTAGTAGCATTCAGCAAGCTACTTTGGCACAAAGATTTGAAATTTGTGGTATGGTACCAAGTCATTTATCTCCTGTCTACCAGTCTCAGGACTCAAACCAGAAACCATTCAGTTTCAGAAGCAAAAATCAATAATGTAAATTGAATGAAATGGAACTGGAGTTAAAAAAAAAGAAATAGAGCTTTGATATATTGAACGAGTCTGATGTACCAGGACCTCACTATCTATGGCTGTTCCCCATTAAGGTTCGAGAGAGGATCGTTTGCACTGGCGCTATTCCATGTCAAACACTACATTTACCCTCAAAAAAATCTCTTATAACCGTAAATGACTCCAGAGATATTTGGGGTCACTGTAGCCACAAATGTCATCATAGCACATCTACCATTATGCAATAAATAGTAGAATTCAAAGGCCAACTTTTTGTTCGCCATGCTCATTAAAATATGAAAGGTTGGATCATTTTCTGTTGAACTCAGATGATGGTACAAGCTTTTAGACATTGTTCTCTCGTCCTTGCATGAGTGGAAATTTCTGTTCGCTCAGATGAAATGAATATTTTAGAGAATTTGGACAGTTATATACTTACAGCTTTTTCGTTCATAAGACAAATGGACTAAATGTATAAAGGCCAAGTACTTAGACGATCTTTATCTATAACCCTTTTTTTAGCACAGCAGTTTTTTTTGTCTCTGAAATGCACTTTTCATGTCTCTTTTCAGTATTTCTCAGTGTTCGCGTGATCTCGAGCAAAACGCCAACGCTAAGTATCTGTCATGTGCATGGACTTCAGTCTATTCATTCATTTAATCCTGGTCAGCGAAACATCATTTTACCTCACCCTTTTCTTCTTTCATACGATTTCTCGTAATACATTCGGCTTAAATATGACGAGTCAGAACATGGAGGAAAACAGTTACAAAGAATTAACAGCATAGCTATTGTAAATATTAGATGCTCACATTTTACTTGTTGAGGGACACTTATTTTTTAACATCACTGATTAAAAAAAGGGTCTTTTTTTATATGAATCCATGAAGCCTATACGTTCTCATGACCTGTAAGCTCTGTTCCCTTCAGGACACCTATGTCTTCTTATCTGTAAAGAAACATCAGAATATATTACGCCACACAAGGGAAAAGTAGAACAGCTGGAGAGCGTTATCACTAATTCAAGGCAAGAGGACGTCAAGGTAATAAGAACACAGCACATATGAAGTAAATTCCCCCTGGGCCTCTGTCAGATATTACATGAGAATCTTGATTTGTGCCGACAAGCTCAAGTTCATGGATGAGCTCTGAAAACCCATATTCCACAACAACCATAAAAGTCTTTTTTTGTGTGTGTGTGTGTGTGTGAATGTGAACATGACTTTTATTTCACGTGGTCCAAATATAAAATACAGCTACAGCTGCAGCAGTTTTTGGGGTCCAAGAAAGGCGAGTTCTGGCAGACTTCATAATTATCAGGGATTTGACTTAATAATGTTGCAAATGTAGATTACACAAATGTTTGCAACCATACACATCATAGTAACCCTGCCTTGCTTTGTGCTGACCTGCTTTTTTCCATCAAGCTACAATAAGACCACAATTCTTGCCTAGAGGCCAAACCAGTGTCTGACAAATGACCAAATTTGTAGAGAAATATGCTATATGTTTTTGAGCTATTCATATAATATCCTAATACATGTAATAATACTAACGTATAATAAACCTTTTAGTAGGCTACCTAATGAAGACTGGACAATCAAACGGAATATCTCACGTAGTTTCTCATGGAACTAAAATGCATGTGTGTTGTGAAACCTGTCCATCAATCTGGCTAATAAAACACCCATGTCAGTTTTACTATGCTAGAGTGCCTTTATGGGAAAACAATCTAATAAACGTTACTCTGTGGATAACTCAGAATAACTAAGCATTTGAGCCTATCCCATATTATTTAATAGTCAAACATTATTGAAAGGAAGCAGGAACAGATGCAGAAAATGCCTATTTTCCAATTGAATAGGAGGGGAATACATCAACCACACTGACAAGTACAATGACGGTACACAAATTGTTACACAAACTAAACACTACAGCATGACAAACAATACATGCACACTTTAACGAGACACAAAAAGGTAAGCATAAACTAGCAACAACGATCTCGGCTAATTTTACAATTACATGCCCCGGAGCATGCTGGGATGCTCTGCTCCCCTAGTTCTCTAACATGCTCCTCTAGCCCCAACATGCTACAATATTATAGCATGTGGAGGTGTTGTATCATGTCAAGATCTCAATTATCTTGACAATAAGTGCAATATTATGGACTAATGTAAAAAGCCTACTACCATATGTGACACTTGGTGAAATGGAAAAGTGACAGAAATCAGGTATAAAGCCAGGGAGGCAGTAGAAGCAAAGTGAATGCCCCCCCCCCCCCCCCCAAAAAAAAAAAACAACACACACACACACACACACACACACACACATACTTGTCTGCAAGAGAGAAGTCCTGTCTGAAGCACACATACTAAGACAAGAAAATGCACTCAAGACATTTATTAGCCTGCTGAGAAAGTGTTTGAATTCTTAATACATATATGAGGGAACTTATACATTGGTTCTGTTATATAAGAGCATGGAGGGAACATGTTTGTGTCATGACTACACCATGAAACACTTTGAATCAGATGAATACAAGGTCTATATGGCATTGAGCTATTTCTGTCCCATGAGATTCTGTCTTGTGGAGACAGACTTGTATCTTGGGACCACAAGTTTGTAAGATGTCTGTCATTTTAAATTCAGTGTTCGGATTTTTGAGTCTTTTCATAAACTTCACATGCTGATCAACAATTCATATCAATTATTTTATTCTAGAGCTACGACAGTGCAGATACACAGGCCTAACATACACAAGGTTTTGGTACCACATCATATAAAAGTTGTTCATTAGCAAGACTCCGCTGAAACAGAACACACTGGAAATGTATTTTCCATCTCTACTTCAAAACGTAACGTTAGCAGTAAAAAAAAACGGAACTTGTCAGCAGCATCTTGCCCAAAGATCAAACAAGCCTGAGGTCCTCTCAATCAATGTTTTTACATGTTACGAGTAGGCTTAACCTAAGAAGAACTCACATTGCATAGTTTACAAAATTCTTTTGTTTTGTGTATAGCATGTAAAATACTTATTAAAGAAATAATATTATCCTCCATATTCACATTAAATTGTCATCACTCTCTGCTATATGATGCTGTATTGATAACCTCTGACATATCACATCTATACAGCTCTCTGCTCTTTGTGCTCCACAGTCAAATGTATTTGATAGATTGTGTTACAAATGTTCCCATTTTTTCAAACCAAATGTGACTTTGTGGAGTTTGAATTGAAATGTATGGCATAGTCCATGTTATTTTATTTCGTTTTATATAAAACAATGAGTGTATATCTATATGTATATAGATAGATAGCTGCATCCTACCTCATAAAAACATTATATCTACATCTATATATATCTGTATATATATATATATATATATATATATAGATAGATAGATAGATAGATAGATAGATATACAGATAGATATAGATATAGATGTAGATATAATGTTTTTATGAGGTAGGAATGCAGTCCTTTGTGGTCATGAAATGGTATTGTAGGCATATTATGTGAAACAAGTGTTAATAACTAATATTTGTTGTGGTTGTATGCTGCAGGAGCCTAGCTACAGCATTGCCTTGGTAATGGGCAGACATGTGAGGGCATGAGGCACCTAATGTTACTGAGGATACAATGACAGACATTTTTGTATAGAAATTCAGCTGATCTTAAATTTGAAATTTTAGGCTGAATTGCTTAAAAATACAATACACTGTGTGCATCTACAGATGTTTTAATTCTTGATCTTTGGCTTGTTTACATGACGGCACAATATGTTGATTATGGACGGCTACATGACATATCACCAACACGTACACTGTATGATAAACAAACAAACAAATACACACATGCACACATAAATACATACAGACATACAAAGAAAAAAAAAATACAAAAGATACAGGATTTGAACAGTTTCACTGCTTGGGCCTAAGTCCCCTCCAGACCAGATATTACTGCAATTATAATAAGATCTATTCCTCTCTCTCAGTGTTCACACTCTAAAACCAGGAAGAAAAGACATAAGAGCAGCCAAATATGAACAGTCCTGTCCAATTTCTTTTTTTCTCCCCTCCCATGTGGATTTATTTCTTAATGTGAGAGTGACAGAAAAACAAGATTTGTTGAAAAACAAGAGACAAGACACTGAATGATTCAACAAATAGATACATAAGGCACCAGAAGTGGTCCCTGTAATTATGCCTGGAGAAGCTGCCAGGCTTGGAGATAATTACACAATTAATCCACCATTTCGTTCTCCTGGAAAGTGAACCTTCTCTGTTTGTTTGTCTCCATCAGTGATTTTCAGTCCTAATTAAAGAGGAAAATTCAGTGAAAGCATGTGGTTTTTTTTTGTTTTAATACATCCTAATCTTAAAGACAGAAGCGCTTATGGTAAGTTTCAAAGGTTTAGAAACAAGTGAAATGGATTTCAGTGAGAGATAATGGAATTAGAATGTCAGTTACTTTTAAAATTGCTGTCAGATAGCAACACATCACTAGCATTCAGTAAAATTAACAGCTTATATTTTAAAAACAGTTTTTAAGTTCTTGGCCCTTTTCTCAATGAAAATACCTGAGTGATTTTTAAAAATGTAATACTTTGGTTTGTGTAAACCATGTAACCTCTTGCTGGTACTTCTCATTTCCATGGTTTGCATCATCTTTATAACCTATTCAAGCTTTTTTTTTTCCCATCTTTTCCAGCTTCTGGTCTTACTTATCTTACAAAAATATTACTCAGCTGGCCATGGTAAAAAGACCTAATATATGTTTATTTCATGTAGAAAACCCATCATCTGATTTTGGCTGACTTTGACCAAAATTAGATTAAGTGTCCAGTGATTGTGTGTGTATAGTGCACTATATTACAGTCACAATTTATTTACCTTTAATGTATCAGTAACAAGAGTGAAGCTTTATCTGTTGAACCTCAAATGGAGATATAATGATATACAAAGCGTTCCATTTCCAGAGAGTGGCTGCACTCAGAGCTGGGTTCTCACACACAGAATAATAGTTTGTTTTGAAATAGTGTATTTTGTTTTTTCCTCCTCAGGTCTTTTCTATTAGGACAAACTTTGATCATGGACCCACCAATGGGTGTGTGCAATTAATTTAACAGTATAAATTAATTACCTCTCAGTAGCTGACAGATATATGTCTAGGTTCAGTTTGATTTTCAACACTATTTTAGTTTCATAGTTGGTACAAATCCCATCTCTTACCAACATGGTTTGGTAAACCCAGACACAATGCATTCAGTGATTATGATGGAGGGGCAATCCAGTCTCACTTGGAATCAATGCGGTGAGCTCTTTTTTGGACCTTGATTCAATACAACTTCAACAAATTACTTAACATCTTAATTTGTGATCATCATGCATACATATGACATTGTCCACACCTGATGTGATAAAAACTGCTAATTGTGATTAGCTATAGTGAACACACACTACAGTTCAGTACAGCTGAGTAGGAATTGTACTCTACAAGAGAAGTCGTCCTCCTCTGGCTAGCAGCAGGATGGTAGAGCAAAGGGCGAGAGTCATTAGGTTTGTTTTAATGGAACTAAAGGACAGAGAGTCCCAGAGGGTTTTGGGTTTCACTTTATGACACTAGCTGTGTAAGTGCAGAGTCAATATGGGTTTGAGTTGATCAGTTGGGTCAGGGATGAAGCTGAGCGCAAGGATGGGTACACATCACAGGAGACGGGAGGGCATACAGCATCAAAGCATAGCAGGATGTCAGGGGATCGTGGTATTCCCAGACGGTTAGACGGGAGATGAGTCTTCCATGTCACGTGACACTCCACTCTCATAAAATCTGGTACACTCGGGACACCAGATGGATGGAGTAAAAGGAGAACTCAGTTGTCACTGAAATCACTGTCCGTGAGCACAACAGAATTATTTCTGTTTCTTATCTACCTATAAAGTTTAACTGACCCAGCAGCAGGCCAGTCCTCATGCGACTCATAAACAGCCATAATTCTAGTGACGACTGTGCAATTAGAGTAACAGTGGGTACATTCCAAGAATTCATTCACTGGTATTCATCTGCTCTATTCAGTAAATAATGGGGTTGATGTTGTTGTTGTGTTGTCATATACAATAACATTATATGTAACTATAATTTTTAGCGAGATGGAATGATGTGATTGATCTTTCACTTCAAAGATTTTTTTGCTAATATATGTAATTTTAAATGTAGATTTTATGCGTTTGTTATACTAATATAATATAGGCTGTGAATGCAAGTTGATTACCTATTCTTTCCACATAAATATGCATGACATAGACGTGTAACTCATTTTTTTCTTCTTTGAATCCACAAAAAGGTGTGCCTGGTTGAGGAATTCAGAGAGAGTTACAAGATTAAAGTTCGAGCAGAGAGGTGAGGATGTAAGACAATAATGCGGAGTGTATTAATGGTCTAAGTGTCGGAGGAGGCCATTGCAGGAGGAGAAGGTGCACAAGGGTAGCTCCAAGGACACTGGTCACCAGGTGTGACCCTTGACTTCAGTCAAACTAAAGCTAGGACGGAAAAAAAAAAAAACCAAAAACAGAAAAAAGTACAAAAGCTTGCACTGAAGACTGGTGAATCTTGCTCTGTCTCGCACTGGGTGAGTAACCTTTTGAGGATGAGGTGGTGTGGGGAGATTAGATTCAGGTGCAGTTTATCATTTGTTCCACCTAGGCTTGAGACTCTGTTGTCCCTTCACTCTCTCCGTGGGGCTGTGGAATGGCAGGTGGGTGCCGGGCAAGGCGCCGCAGCTTGACAGGTGATCTCTGGCTGTGCTGCTAAGGTTTTGGCCGATGTCTGTCAGCGTGCATGAACCTGGCTAATGTCCTGTCTTTTCACGTCATTCCAATACAGTGTTGGTCAAGTGGCATCGTTCCCTGTTGACCTGTGTCTTGTATGAAGGTAGCCATTTACTTTTGGAGAGAAAGAGCAAAGAAATGTTGGGCTTATTTAATCTGAGGGCGACTGAGTGAATGAGGGATTTGATTACATCACGGCCCGACTATAACTCAGCATCAGTTTGGCTCTTTTTTCCTTTATTGATGTAACACGTCAGAAAAAGAACATCAAATCTGATCTTGACAAAACACATTACAGTGCTTGCAGCACGGAAGCCACATCCAATAGCCCGGCGTCTCTGTGGTTCCATTAAAAACGTATCAGTCAACGGCTTAACTTGAAATCGCCTTACACTCGACATTTGTCTTTAGATATTTCTTTTAGTTGTGATTGTATTGGTATTGTATTTTGAACAAACTTAATTTTGAGTGTCTCCTAGCATTGAAGAGAAGTCTTCAAAACAGCGAAAAAATGGGGAAAAGAAGGTTCAGAACTGAATTTTAATAACGGCAAGTAACTGTATGTTTTCATTGTTTTAATACAAGTTACAATGTCGAACTGTTGACAGTTTGTCAAAAAGTAATACTGAATGACTTTTATTATCATTTATTTTGTAGCCTGAAGGGTAAGCAGAACCAAAGAATAGAGCTATAACACTTTAGGTTACCCCATATGATGCAAGTAGCAGTGTCTCTATATGACTGGAGGAGGATTGTGTGTAAATTGCTCCCAGTGAAAGCTGTTAGGTATGTCTTTGCTCATCAGCAACTAAGGTGATTGACGTCTTTCTGTCAGACAAAGGTTTTGCCATTGTTTTGTTGGTTTCAACAAATTATTCATAGGTTATATTTGCAGTGAATGCCATATGCACTCTGTAAAGTCACATTCACAGTAGCTCACTTTGCCCCTGATTAAAAGTTTTATTACTATTAAAAATATGGAGGGAGTTGTATATGATATAAAAAATGACTCTAACTTAGCATGATACCTTGTGTTTTATAGTATTTATAAGAGATTTATATCTAATGAACAACAACAACAACAACAAAATAATAGTGAATGTCTAAGTTACTGTTTTAAATAACCGTGATGTTACTTTTACTATTGCAAACCCCTTTCATCATTACTTAATCACCACCTGATGATTATATAATTATTATTGTGAACCTCATATAATGTCAGTAATGTTCTCAGGAGCTGCTGTACCCACTCAGCCGCACTTGTTTTTTTCAAACACAAAGAGACAGACCTGAGGACATGTGGCAAATCTTGATTCTTCAAGCTGCAATAAGGTGCCACACAGTAGAGGTACGGTGTTCTGAACTGCTTTAATGAAGTCTTAGGAAACCATTCTTGTAATTTTCAGTCTACACAGCAAACAAAGCAAACAGCACAAGAAAAAAAAAAAACATCTGTCAGGAGAACAGAATCTATTTTATTTTTCCAGTAGAGATCACTCATCTTTCAAATTAACATAATCTTGGAAAAACAAATATAGAATATGTATATATATTTCTATTTCTCTATAAATATACATTTCTGAACACTTTGTTCAGGCAATCGAAATGCATTTATAGCTTTGAACATTTAACTGTTTACCATTTTTTTTTACTTTTTTGTATCAACAGTTTTGTCATTTAAGTCCTCTGTTAGCATATTATTCATTCATTTTCTAAGCCGCTTATCCTAATTATGGTCGTGGGGGGCGCTGGAGCCTATCCCAGCGCTCATTTGGCGAAAGGCAGGGAAACACCCTGGACAGGTCACCAGTCCATTGCAGTATTAGCATATTAATAGATCAAATTTCAAACATCTTTTTTAGAATTTATTTCTGCAAGATTACAAGTTGCAAAACGCATACAGAAAGGTGTATTCTCAGGACATAGAAATTTTAACAATAAAACCTTGGGTATTGTTAGAATAGGTCAAGGCCAATCCCTCCCACCCACCATTCTGTGGGTGATGATATTTCATCTAAAACAACAACCCAATATAATGACAGAGATGCAGGCTTTAGCGGGTGGGTAATGAATCAAAGTTTTCACAGCGTTGTGTGTGAAGAAGGCTAAGGCCTCAAACTGAGTTGGGGAGATTGATATATCTTTTGGAGAGAGACCAAACAATGCTACCGGTGGGCAAAAGGGTAATATGCTTGTCCAGCACAGCTGAGAATCATTTAAAAATAACTTGCCAAACAGACATGAGGGCTGGGTAAAAGCTGAAGCATGTGGAATAGAGAGGCAGGGGCTTAATAACATCTGTCACGGTTAAAGTCCGTGCCAGGTTTTATTCTTGGTACTTTAAATTTAAACCAGTAGACACAATGACCAGTCTTCAATTAGGCCATACCTTGAACATATGGTGGAGTGAATTTGATGCAGAACTTCGACCCCCTCCACATCCTCAAAGTCATAGAGTCGGCGTTGGGGAAGAGAACACTCATATTTAAAGAGGTCGGAGTCGCAACAGGTCAGCGTGACACTTAGGTATTCAAATTTATGGCAGGCTAACTGGAATGCTGATGTAGGGAATGGGAGGCTGTTTTCAGTAATATTTACCAGGAATAGTTTCACTCATCCATATTCAGACTGTAGCAGGAGAACGAACTGAAATCATGTATAAGGTATGAGACCTGAGAGAGGTTAGATATTGACAGAGAAGGGTTAGATAATGCCTTGATAAGGTTATCATTACGGATGGCAATGACCAAGAGTTTTTGCACAAGACAAAAAGATTTGGTGACAGCAGATGTTATGTTAATATATTTGAATATAATATTACATAAGATGCATTGTGACACAGTGCAATGATAAATAAGAGGAGCACATGTCATTTGTTTACACTCATACAAGCACAGAAAAGTATAAGAGTTTAAAGCATGAGCCCATGAATTTCTCACCAAAATCAAAATTATGTAAAGGTGTAAAAAAAGATACATCCGTATGAAAGCGATCAGAGGCCTTCTCAAGGTCAAGCTTGAGAAGTATTTCTGGTGTCTGTGAACAAGAGGGGAAGCGTATAAGATATATTTCCCTTCTGATATTAAAAAAAGACTTTATTAAAAAAAAAAAAAAGCTTTTGTTTAATAAAACTGGCATGGTCAGTGTGGATAACACGAGACAAAAGAGATTCCAGATGCCAAGCTTGGACCTTGGCAAGTACCTTTGTGTTGGAGCTGAGGAGGCTAATTGCTTCTACACTAAAATAACTAGACATCTGCATCTGTGATTTTATAGATTTGATGATGTAGCTTTTGTCTACTCTTGCTTTTATGGTCTTGAATTTGGCTTTTTGACTTAGGCAGGCTGAGACTTGCAGTAATTTCAGACAAACAAACAAACATGATCCTCTTCAATTTTTTTTTTTTTACTTTACATCCTAGAGAAGCTCTTCTTGACTATATGCACAAAGAGTCTACAGGGGCCCCTTGGGACAATGATCACTCCTCGTTCGCTGGGCTCTTAAAGAGGAGGAGATCCAGTTAACCAATACTGCTGATCTCAGCATCCTAACTAACTTACGAGATAGGAATTATAACTAGGGCTACTGAATACATTTTACTATTCTCCTGTGCCATTCAAGTAATTTACTTCTACATGCATCCACTGCAATGGCTAGTACTGGGTGAGGCATACCATCTTTTGAAAGATTACTGCACTACACTGCACTAGTAAGTTAAATTGGGTTTGCTCGTTTGGTTAGGATTCATGGTCAGTTTATAACTGTGTGTCTTGTTTAGTAGCGTTGCTATATTACCTGGTAGTTTTAGTTACTGTAGCGTTAGTCACCGAGTTGCTAATTTGCATTTGTGTACTAGTTTGTTAGCTTTTTGCCATGGCCGATTTCTGATTTGTTCTGGTTCCTGAAGGGGCGTCTTCAGGAACTGCGAGTGTTGTGAGCCACAAGGCTCTTTAGCAGTGTTTCCGCTAAGCGTTAGCTGTAGCGACAGCTGGAGTGGTCTCATCTCCCTTGTCTCGTCGGACTAAGACTCGGTCGGTCTAAGACAAGGGAGTCTATCTGCGGGAGTCCACTGATGAAGGACGACGAGGGGCACTACTGCAGTCTGCTCGCTAGCTATCCTGTAGTTGGTTTTTCTCTGTCCCCATGCACTAGTTGTGTTGTTTTTCTGATTCATTCATCCATTTGTATACCTACCTGAGTTTGTGCTACTAACATCTATTGTTCTGCATCGTCTTGTTCCTCTCCCTCACTAATCATGCCATCTACTCACTGCTGTCTGAGTCTCCCCTTCCAATCTTAGCAGGTGGTGACCTATGCAACCTCACATTCGTAACCTGTCTAAACTTACTCATCCACCTCGTTCTACTGATACTACTGTTGTCAATTCCGGTGGCCTCTGGGAGTGCTAGTCGGCAGTAAGAAGGCCAACTTCATCTCTGCTCAGCCTTCCATGCTGTCCCTGAAATTTCTAGCCCTCACTGAGACGTAGAGCACACCGGAGAACACAGCCACTCCTGCTGCCCTCTCCTCTGCCGTCACCTTCTCCCACACCCCTAGACCCTTGGGGAGGGGTGGAGGAACTGGTTTCCTGATCTCCCTGATCTCGTGGAGTTTCCGTGTCGCCTCTCTCCCTTCCATCTCCCCCACCTCTTTTGAATTTCATGCTGTTACTCTTTCTTCCCCTTGTAAATTGCACTGACTGTTCTCTACCTTCCACCAGGCCCTCTGCAGTCATTTCTAGATGAACTGGACACCCTCCTCAGCTCCTTTCCTGAGGACGGCACCCCCAACCTGCTGCTTGGGGACTTCAGTCTTCCTCTGAACTCTATTCAGTCTGCTGGTCTCCTCCCCCTCCTCCAGTCCTTTGGCTTCACCACAGTGGAGTCCTCTCCAACTCACAAGGCTGGCAACCAGCTAGACCTTGTCTTCACAAGAGGCTGCCCTGCTCTTGATCTCACACTCACACCTTTCCACACCTCTGATCACTTCTTCCTATCCTTCTGCCTCCCACTCATGTCCTCCCCTATATCCTCTGTTCCCACCCCATCAGCATCAACTCAATGCAACCTTATCACCCTCTCCTCTAGTTCCTTATCTTATGTTGTTTGCTCTTCTCTTCCTTCTGCTGAATTATTCTCACTTCTCTCTGTTGATGAGAAATCCTCCACTGCCCTCTCTGCACTGTCCCCCTCTCTGGACACCCTCTGTCCCCCTGTTACCAAACCAGCTCGTCCCCTCCCACTCCCTGGCTGACCAACTGCATTCATGCAGACAGAGCCAAACTTGGTGCGGCTGAAAGGAGATGGCAGAAATCAATATCTCCAGATGACTTATCCCATGTCCACTCTCTTCTCATTTTCTTCTCCTAAAAAAAAAAAAAAAAAAAAAAAAAATAATAATAATAATAATAATAATCCTCTACCCTATCCTTCGCTAAGTCTGCCTTCTTCCACTTCAGGATCCACTCCGCCTCCTGTAACCCTCACAAACTCTTCTCTACATTCTCCTCCCTCCTCTCCCCTCCTCTTCCTCCTCCCTCATCCCTTCCTGCAGATGACTTTGTCTCCTTCTTTGAGAAGAAGGTAAAAGACGTCTGCAACTCCTTCCCCTCATCTCTTCCCACTCTGGATCCCACACCCGCTGTCTCTCCCACCACCTTCTCCTCCTTCTCCCCCCTAACTCCCTCTGATTTTCTACAACTAATAAAATCCCACCGTCCCACTACCTGTCCTCTTGATCCTATCCCTTCCTCTCTCTTTCTGTCCATCTGTGAGGACATTCTTCCCTTTCTTGCCTAATCAACAGCTCCCTGTCTATAGTTCCCTCTGTTTTGAAGAGGGCATGGGTCACTACTAAAGAAACCACTGCTAAAGAAACCCAACTTTAAATCCAGCTGATGTCAGAAGCTACAGTCCAGTATCTCTTCTATCATTTCTCTCTTTAACCCTTGAATGCACAGTCTATAACCAACTCTCTCCCTATCTCCTCCAGAATAACCTCCTGGACCCACACCAGTGAGGATTCACTGAGACTGCCCCCCTCGCAGTCACAGAAGCACATCACTCTGCCAGAGTGAAGTCACTCAGCTCTGTCCTCATACTACTTGACCTCTTTGCAGTGTTCAACACTGTGAACCACCAGATGTTCTCTCGTCCCTCGCTGGGATCGGCTTCTCAGGATCTATGCTCACATGGTTTGAATCCTACCTGTCTGACCGTTCCATTCAGGTATCTTGGAGGGAATTGGTCTCCTCCCCCTGGCCTCTCCAGACCAGGGTCCCACAAAGTTCCGTACATGGCCCACTCCTTTTCTCCCTTTACACTAAATCATTCGGACGGGTTATCTCCGCCCACAGTTTTTCCTACCACTGCTACACTGATGACACAAAGTTGTTTGTCTTTTTCTCCCCCCCTCTGACACTCAGGTCCTGCCACACACTGCAGCCTGCCTGGCCAACATTGCCTCATGGATGTCCACTAACCATATTAAGCTCAATCTGAAGAAGATTGAGCTTCTCTTTTTTCCCAGCCAAGAGCTTCCCTATAATTGAAGTTCTGATCACCATTGAGGGTTCTGTGGTGTCCCCCTCCAGGTCAGCCACAAACTGTGGCGTGACCCTGGACGACCAGCTAAACTTCCCAAGCCACATCACGGCGGTCAACCGGTCCTGCAGATTCTCTCTCTACAACATCAGGAGGATCCGCCCTTTCCTTACTCAACAAGCGACCCAGCTCCTAGTCCAAGCACTTGTCATCTCCCGCCTTGACTGGCTGGCTTACTGGCCTGCGCTATCAGGCCGCTTCAGCTGAATAAGAATGCTGCTGCATGCCTGGTATTCAACCTCCCAAACACTCTCATGTCACTCCGCTACTCACTACACTTCACTGGCTTCTGGTAGCAGCCCACGTCCAGTTTAAGACACTGGTGCTGTCTCACCAGGCCACAAAAGCTCTTTCCCAGAGACCTTCAGTCTCTGATCACTCTATACACTACAACCAGATCTCTCTGCTCAAATTCCTCTGGGCAGCTGGCGGTCCCCTCACTTCAGGAGCCGGGCAACCATTCCACTCGGTCATGTCTTTTTTCTGCTTTTGTTACATGGTGGTGGAATGACCCTCCTCACCCAGTCGGTACTGTAGAATCACTCACCATCTTTCACAGGAGACTGAGATGTTACGTTTTTATATTTTATGGTATAAATTGTAAAAAAACAAACAAAAAAATCCCATTTGTACTAACCTTGTTTCTATGCTGCATGTTCTCTTTACCAATTTCTGTTTTATCGTTGCAGGATATACAGGAGCGTGGGACTGAAAATAATTAATTACATTCCCACTGTGATCTTTTGCTTATGAGGTAGTTAGTGTTACAACCCCATCTAGGATGGGGTGAACATAAGTGTGTGGGATGACCTCCTTTCCCCGACACCAGAGTAACCGAAACACCAACACCAGTAACTGCTAGTCAGCTTTTTTATTACCAACGAAACACAAAAGACTTCGGGGGTGAGCCAGGGAAAGGGAATAACATAGCCAAAAGAATACCAAAAGAAAGACAAATCAACATCCCTCCCTAACTAATATAAACAGGAGAAAATAGGTTCACAAATAGTTCGGCACCCACCCCCTATGGGTGCTGACTAACAGAATGAACAGAAAAGAACTTAATCAGACAACATGATTATTTACGATTATTTACAAAGTACACAAGTCCACATCGTCCCCACAAGGATTTGTCACTAAAAAGTTATCGCGGTGGCAGGAGTTTGGCAGGACGATCAGTCCAGATGTTCGCTGTGCAGCCCCTGTCAAAAAAATTCCCTTGTCCCCTTTTCCCAGCCAATCACTAACCACCAGCAATCTCAAAAAGGAAAAAAGGGGGCGGGGAGCGAGAGGGGGAGATAGCAAAACGGAGAACACCCAAACAGCAACAGAAATACGTCCGAGGACTTAACATGAGCTAAACCTGACTGATGCACTAATTGTAAGTTGCTTCAGTTTAAAAGCGTCTGTGAAATACCGAATTGTAAATTGTAAATTGTATTGCAGGAGAAACCCCCCTGATCCCTGCACATCTCCAGTCAGTATTAGTCAGCAAGCTCTGATTTCCCCGTCCCTGGAAATAGAAGACAGAGTCCAAATCTTCATAATCTGGCTGTCGATGTAGAAGCCAATGAGCTGTAGTAAAAGGGATTTACTCATTGGCATTGGCTCAAGTCATCTCCATAAAAACGAACACAGAACATTTGAGATTTATGTTATGTGCATCAGCTTCAGAATGGGAAAGGAAAGTACAGAGGGTAAGGGCTGTCATTTGGGCCATTTGGGGCCTCTCAAGAATTTTCTCCAATACAGATTAATGTATCCATTTTGTGAAGATTTTAAAATAGGAGAAACATTTCCATTGAAAGACTGTTCCATTCAAAGACCTAAATGATTGGTCTTGAATTTGTGTGTGTGTGTGTGTGCATATGTATGTATATACGTATTGGAGCTGATTAAGTAACGATACACTAATTGCTGTCAGAGATTTCACTGATCTATCATCATTAGTGCCCATGTCAAATTTGCCTTACTCTTCTCTCCACATTGCTAGCATAACCCTACATAACCTTCTGTTGACTCAACATTTGTGATTTACAACATACTAATAATGGAACACGACACATGATTTCTGTATTCAATCACCTAGCCATGCTAATACTCACTACATCAATTCCATCAACTGTAAACAACATTTGTTTACTCTTCCCTGAATGTGCTCTTTATGTCTACATATCCCTTAAGCCCTTGAACATGCTGGCTGAGAGTGGCTTGTTCAGCCCTCCTGCTGCTGCACTAAATGAGAAAAACTTCTCACACATATACAGGTGTACACTTACCGGGAACTTATTAAAAACACCTGCCTTGTAGATACACCTTTGTAGGTGTCACTGCTGTGTTTAGAATCATCTGCCACCCAAATAATATGTGGTCAGCAGTAGTCCTGTGGTCAGAAACTGACAACGGATGAACAGGGTAGAGGGTTACTGCCAAATGGTGCATTGCAACAGATGGGCTACAATCTGTAATTGTACACCTATAGAGTGTTCCCATAAGGTAACTGGACCCATGGCCTATGACTGGAGGTGCAAGGTTGATGCTTCTAATAAGGTGGACAATGAGTGTACAGCACTGTAGAAACATAAATCCTTACATATATAGGGTCCCTCAGACACCATCATTATCATCACCATCATCATCATCATCATCATCATCATCATCATCAAATAATGCAAAATAATGAGCTTGCCAAATTGTATATGGCCACATGGCCAAGACAGCCTAAATATGTAAATGAGGCACTGTGAATATCCAGCAACCATACCAGCCCCTTTCAAAATTATAGGCTTAACACGCTGAAAATTAAAGATGCTGACAATGTTCATATCTATCTATCTGTCTATCTATCTACCAGTGTATGAATATATATATACAGGATTTTACACTCTTACAGTGTAACACTCTTAATTTTCTATCCTTTCTGTGGTTGGGACTCATCCCTTCATTGTTTTGCCTGATTCAGAAGTGGTAGGAAGCCTGAGTACACCAGTTACCACTTATCACTGTCCTAGTGCTGGAAGCCTTAAATATAAGTGACTGGTATTCTACTCAGTCTTGTCACAGAAACAGCAGTGTAAAACTCAGAGCCCATGTCGGAAACAAATGCTTTTAGCTGTTCTGGCTTGTAGCAGCAGAGTGACAGCTCACTGCAGAGTGCAATGAAATTTCTGCTAAAACAAAAGCACACAGCTGAAGAAAGCATGATGTGTCTCAGGCCTTGACCTGGGAAACACAGAAACAAATTATACGGACAGTTTCGGTACAGTACAGTAATTATGAATGATGTAGGTGAAGGATTGCATTCTGTGTCATGCCACTGAGATGAAAATGAATGTAATATCCCAACATCAGATTTTTTGTTTTTTGAAGACGGCTCTCAGCTTGTACTTTCGAATAGTGGATGGCGGAGGAAGAGAGGCAATACTGGGTACTGGCGTTGGCGCGTCAAAATTTCCTCAAACACTGTAAAAACTCATTTAGTTTGTCTGGAAGGTCTGAGTTTTAATCTGGAAAGGATTAGGAGTGATTTTCACAGTTGGCTATGCTTTGAACTTTCTCTGGACTGATGTGAGAGTTGTTGTTGCTTTCACTATGCTCCATTTCTCCAGTTCCAGCATTCATGTGTTTGTTCAGTCAAAGGTTTGCGCTGTCGTGTCCTTTTTGTTCCTCTATGAGCAAACTGTAATTTTCCAAGGCTCAAAATGGTTTTGTGTTTTAATAGCAGCACACATTTAACCAATTGATATAGTAACACACACATTTGTAAATCTGTACACAACAGGCTGGTGTGGAAAATTAACATGCTACCAGTATAGGCAGTAGAGTAAAATCCCCAATATAAATATAAATGATTATGTTTCTGAGAGAATGTTTTGTCTAGTTAAAATGACCCGTCATTAAGACAACAGAGTAAGGTTGTTTATTTTCCAGAGAGAGAAAAAAAAATGTCCTGTTAATTCATAGATGGTGCTTGCTCATGGGGGATGTGGGAGCAGATTAACACAATGAAGAGAAAACTCTCCAGGGAGATGAAATGGCCAACAGTGTATACTGAGCAAAATAAACAAACATGATTCTCTCTCTGAACGTGGACCTTTAACTGAATATAAATATCACTGCGCATGAAAGGTTTGATTAACTTCACTGATCCTGTTTTATCAAGGGGAATAAAACAAGCATGGGACCTTGCATCAATCATCTTGCTATACCATTAAAAATTAATATTAAACTTGTAACACAATTCTACACCAAATGTTGTGAGAGATATATGCCTGTAAAAATATTTCACAGTTGATATAAAGCACCGCCAATGTGAATAACGGTTATTTGCTGATATTTAATGTCATTTAACAAGAGAAGAAATGTGTAAAAGTTAAATAAAAATAGTTCAATAAAAAACATCGGATAATCTCAAGAACCGATCCTCATAATCTGAATAACCTTAGTTCCGGGTCCAAAAGACTGGTGAAGAAAGGATAAACCTTCAGAATCAAAGTGATAAATCAGAGCCATGTTCATATTTTATTGTATTATGATAATATTACATTATTATATTTTTGAGTCTGTGTAAACAGTACAATTTCCACTGTATTTTGATTCCTTTTGAAACTCTACTTCGAAGCTGGAGTATCGCAGCACATCGTATCAATTTTGTTCATTGAGTTGAGTCATAACTGATCATTTTCATTATCTGCACAGTTTATTGAACTGAACTTAGGGATAATCTAATGGCTAGTTTTGTCTCTGAATTTTTCTTTTCTTTTCTTTCTTTTTTTTTCAGGAATACATCAGTGTTTAAAGGGAGAGAACAAAGCAACACGGACAATTCCATTCAGCTTATTTCAGCAGACTAAATGGAAGCTGCTGCTCTGGTCAAGTAGTTGAATGAAATAAATAATAATCTTAAATTTCAAATTCAAAACAAATATTTAAAAAAAAAGCAGGATTTAAACTCTCTTTTATTCTGTCTTTGGTGGCTTTTTGCCAGAAGAGAAGGTCTGCAACATCTAGTGCTTTTTTTCTTTTCTTTTGCCAACCACACATTTAAAGTGAAAGAGGACCAGTGCAAAAACAATAAGCATCACTTCTGTTTGTAGCATTCAGTGCCTAAATCTGGGCTCAACTCTGGCAGATCCAAATGCAACCCCACAGGCACTCACTGATACTTTGGTGGCAGCAAGACCAGCGTCCAGGAGAAGCCAAGCCTCTGTTTATACCTGCATACACTTCAATAAACAATACGCTAGGTTCTGCACTGCATGTATGCTTTCATGTATTTCCAGAATTCTCTAGCTTTTTGATGATGTTAAATTATTATGCAATTCACATGGGCAGTTTGATGGAAAAATTTAGCAACGATAATCTAATCAAGCAACAAGCACATTCTAGTAACCAAATGTTAACTTTATGCTTTATGCTCCATTAACTTGCTCTTTAATGGAGAAAAGCTCAAAAAAAAAAAAATAATAATAATGAAACTAGTTCTCAGGGCCTTTACAGTTGGCAATGTTTTGTGTGGTGGAGTGAATGATGTTGCTACAAGCCTCGTTGCCTCCACCTCTCTGTCATCCTACTGAAGCTCTAAGGTGTTCTTCAAAGTGAACTGCAGGTAGGGCCCTTTTCTCAGTTCCTTGTGTTTCGGCACTGTTTGGATTGATGCTGTTTTCCTCCACCAGCGCACAGTGCCGGCTATCTGACCTTTGCAGGAATAGAGTAAGCACTGGAGAGGGGAGGAACGCTGTCCAGAGGAGGAACTGGTGATTACCAAAGGTAGGGGGGGGGATTGATGCACCACAGAAACTACGACCAGAACCTCTTATCAGATCATGAAGTTGTTGCACTCCATCTCCTGCAGTGCTCTGCGCAAATTGGCAATTGCTTTGGTAAAATGTCGAACCATTGGTACTAGGGGAGCTAAACCAATGAGGCTGTGTACCAGCTTGATAGATGTGGGAGTCAGCTACTGCTGTATGATGTAGGATGTGTAAACATCACATCAGGACACAAAACGTGATCCCATTGATCTGATGTGAAGATGCCACTGATGATTCTCAGCTTAGGCACAAGCCAGCCTGCTCAAAGCCCTCTGAAACCTGGCATACATCAGTAAAGGCTTGTGGTAAAAAAATATATAAAATAACTGAGTGGGAAAAAGTCAACGCAGAATCACAGCGACCTATCCTTCTTCCACACCAGCAAAGCAGAAGAAACTCAGGGAATCTGAAAGGCTTGGATGCTGCCCGCAGCTCCCGTTTCCTTAGTCCCGATGATGGGGGTAGGGGGTTGGGGGTGGCAGTATAATCAGTATTACTGTTATGCAGGTGGAGTCCTGGTTGTCTCCTGGCAGAATTCCAGAGCATATAGTTGGCTCCTCATGTGCTATGTGGAGTCGGGTTGTGACGTGCGGTGACTACGTTGCCCTGGAGTGTGTCTTCCTACAACCCCGACCAGGAGAAAGTGATCAGAGTCAGCGTTGTTGCCTCCAGCCACTTCATGTGCATGCTGGGATGAGTCAGAAGAGCCAACTTCTCTGTGTTATGCAGAAGTTCACCCAGTCTCTGCAGGCAGATCATACACAACTGCTCAGAAAGTGACTACGATCTGAGACCATGCAGAAATGCATCAAGGGGCTGATACACTTAAGATGTTATCAGTGCACCGAGAAAAAGCTGGACGACACCAACCACTCCATACGTGCAGCAAAGAAGCTCTAGCTTTTATTTCGCATGATATTTGAGGTGGTGGGGTCAGTCCTTTAGAATGACGGGTGAGGGAGGTGGTGTTCTAAAATACGACAGAGGAGCCTGAAGAGGGCCGTGTTCCGGGTCTGGGATAACATGGACTGCGTTGTCTTACAGGGATGTCTGGAAAGTTTCATGTCAGTTCTCCCAAATCCTCTTTGACCAATGGAATGCCCAGATGCCAAAGCTGACAGAGGGGAGTATGTGGAATGGAAGTCTTACACCAAATAGAGACAGGGCCAGAGCAGGAAGTATAGCTACTACAATTAAACGGGCAGTAAAGAAAACCTCAGAGTGCTCACTCCAGTGTCTGTCTGCTTCTATTGTTTTTGTACAGGTTGCAGTGTTTCATCCTGCATGTCCAGTGTTGGTTACCAGAGCCAGCATCGTCAGGCCATCACCTGGTTAATCAGTCAAAAGCTTTATAGACATATGAAGTATTCACACTGTCAACATCCACATGCTGGGCACTGACCTTAGGTCACCATCCATCCTGTGTTCTGGTATTATACTTGCCAGATTTACAATGTCTATAAGAATCCTTTTTTATCCTTTAATACGGTAATGCTTTAATATGACAATGCTGCATGTCACTCTCCTCATGACTCAATCTAAGCTTCAGGTTAAAAGGCGCAAAAGGGTGTGGCTCTCGCTTCATGTGAAAAACTGCTGTGACCGCTAACTTACAAATATTATCAGGATGATGAGGTCAAGTGCTTGTCACAGAGGAAGACAGTATATTTGATAGGAGTCAAGCTGCATTATTTAAAGGGCAACTAAGATGAGCATTGTCAGCATGAGAAAAATAAAAAATGGTCTTAACCCAAGAGTCAATGCCGGTTTAGCACATGTAAAGAATCTGTTATCAGTATGCTAATGTGATAGCCATGAAGACTGATGATACGCACACATTGTTTTATGTTGCAGAATCCCAAAAGTTTCACTCTTCATCAGAGTATTAACAACACAATGAGTCTTGTTCACAGCCTATTAAGTGAATGAGACACAAAATGTGTAGTGTGGGGAAATATTCTCTATAAAGCTGGCCCTCAGTCTTTCATCTGAGTCTGGTAGTGGCTTGAGAATCGTGGAGCTCATGCTCACACACACAGACACACAGACACCATATACACACACACAGACACTTGAAAAGGCACAGCTAACAGTTTCTGAAGTCTTTCATGGAATCCTGGAACCATTTTAAATTCACAGAATTCCATGGAATGTTAAAAAAAAAGAGGGGGGGGGGGATGCCGCTGTAACCATCATGGAGGTTCTCTGCCCTACCTGCCTGCTTCCTGAGTGAACACCTTGCCCCAGCAATCTGACCTGCATTCTGTTGAGGGCACTAAAAGTTGTGAGGCCAATTAAGGAAGTTTGCTATGCTAGTTTCTTATTTTACTGGGCCATCAGAATACTTCACACAAATAGCAGCACTGTGATTTTGTCTTTATGCCAAAAAAAAAACCTATTTAATTTCTCAAGAATATGCATAATTAAATCAAGAACTTAAAAAGCATGAAACACTTCTCAGGATCCATTGAAAGTGCTCCATTTTTTGAAGCCCATATGTGAATTACTGTCCTTGATAACTCAATTTGTCTTAGTTGGCTTTGAATGCAATAAAAGGATGCATTAAATTGGTGTACTGCACTGCAACCTTGGGCCTTTATTCCGTAGAGGCTCCTCATCCGCATCCGGAGATGTTGTTAGAATGTCAGTTTTGTGGAGTCCTGAGTCTCAGGTTCTTCTGTACACTAGAACAGCGTATTAAATTGATGCTTTCTTCACAGAGCTAATTTAGTGATCAATCTGATGGAGACAGGTATCAGATGAGCAGGGAGTTGTCAGAGAAAGGGAATTTTATTTCTCTCTCTCTCTCTCTCTCTCTCTCAATGCCTCAGCTTCAACAGTATTCTCTCTGGGGCAAGGGCAGACAACCACTCTTTCAAATTCTAATTGGGAGCAGCCTAAGCACCCCAGGCATGTGTCCTGTCTCGCACACTGAATAAGTCTGAAGGCCCTGCTGGGAGACCTCTTGTTTTATCAATCCATACAGAAAGACAGTCCCACTGACAGAGCAAAATACCCTACATCACACATTCAATACTTCACTCCTTCCCCCTCAACTGTTTGAGAGATGTAGAGATGCCAGAAGGTATGTATTTTAGGTCTAATGGCTTTGTGTTAGAAAATTGCTTTTGAGAATAATGGTCAAGGAGATTAGCATGATTTGTGTAATCCAAATCAAAACGAATACCTGTTAATACAACCTGTTTTTTTTGGTATTTTATTTCTCATTTAATGAATGGATTTATAAGAGTCACCCACAGATGCAGGTTTTGTGCATGTGTTATGCATATGTTATCTGTGCAGACAAGCTGATTTGACTGTTTGATTACATTGGTATTCAATTCAATGACCTGTACTGTACCTATCTGACATTACCCAGCCTGGTTCATTGAAATCAGGGTTGCTACCCTAAGTGGGAGGTTGAGCAACATATCAATACTACGATGCTATCATAATTTCTGTTTTACAGGAATGTAAAGGTACACTATTGTGCCATCTACCATGGTTCAGAGGACTTTTACAATAACTAAAAAGCAAGAAGATTCCTTACAGTGGAGGAAATTGCTTCTCTCTCTTTCTCAGTTTTTTTTTAATGCTGCATTTCCAAATATAATTTCATTTTCCCAGATGAATATTCCAGCCACTCTGAATTCTCGGCGTTGCCGGATGTTTCTGGCGGTTTTATATTGTAAATGTCACAGAGTGGAGAGGTTATGGCAGAGACAGTGATGTGGCATGTAGAAAGAGACAAACATTATTGTGTTGAAGCATGGCTCCAAAGAGTGGATTCATTATATTTTACCATCAGCCGCTCGAAAAATGCCTGTGGAAATGTCATTCACCGTCAAGTAGGGTTTTTTTTTTTTTTTACTATTTTTTTTTATGGTTCATGTTTTATTAATCACATACATTATTCATGTTTAGACTTGATCAGATGCAAAATATTCCAGGCGTAAATTGTCAGACAGTACTTGTATGTTTGCACTCATCTTGGACTTTTTCATATCGAAGGTTGATGTTCTTTTGAAATTTACCTTAGATAAATATTTTGTACAAAATACAAAATGTACTGTCATAGTAAACAATACTAAGAAAAGAGCTGTCTTCATTAAGTATGATACCAGTTTTCACCTGAACAGTTTATGAATTACTGAAGTAAACATAAAGTGCATACTGATATATGTAACCACTCCCAAAATCTTTTTCACAAACTACTCTCTTTTTAGATAGAGTGGATCTGATCGGAGGAATGCAGCAACTATGGCCTCATCTTATTTTAATTGAATAAACTGTGCTGTTCAGTTGACTAGTCTTTCCTTATTTTGTTTTTCCCAATCTTGTTTTGCCAAGTCTGACAAATGAGCCATCCATCTGTATTTAAGCTCTCTGTTTCTCTCTGTTCCTCTCTCTCTCTCGCTCTCTCTGTTTCTCTCTCTCTGTCTCTGTCTCTCTCTCTCTCTCTGTCTCCCTCTCTCTCTCTCCTTTCTTCTTAACTGCTAAAAAGGGTATTGTCAATATGTTGATGGATGCCATAGCACAGTCGTGTATGAGAACTCTATCTGCGACGCTTGCATGGCTCAGCATGTCCAAGGGAAAAGCTTAGTATACATCAATGGAGAAGAAACCTATTTTATTTTTTTTTTCTTCTTCGTATGAGATTTTAGCAAAATCATTCCTTTCCACTGTCAGCCTATATGGCTTTCAAGGGTAGCCTCTTCCTCCTCCTTCACTTTGTGGTCTCTCTCTCTCTCTCTCTCTCTCTCTCCCTTTCTCTTATAATGTTGTCAGAGAGACAGTCTCAGACGGTCTTTTGATGTGCTCTACAGAGCTGCCACCCTAGCTCTGAGCACTGGAGAGGAATGGTTAGAAATGACACCCAACTGGATGATTGACAGCTGTGAGGATCTCAAACACCTCAGAGGAAAATGTCACAGATCACAAAAAAAAAAAAGAAGATTTGGAAAAGTGGGAGTGTTGTTGGGATCGGTCTTTCAACATTGGAATTTGATTTTGCTTTTAAATTAAGTATTGCAACAGTAACACCCAGTAAAAACAGTGATGAGTAACAGAGGACAAACTTTTATCATGATTTTTTTTCCCTTGGTTTTCCTTTCCTTTTTGGGGGGATGTGACAATTTTTAAAAATAATTTCAAATGAAGAGTGACCAAAATCTATTTTGTAACAATTACGATGATTTCATCCAAGTTTTACATTTTTATATGATCTGACATCTTGGGTTTTTCCTTCCTTTTTTTGTTGCTCTTTAGTTATTGAAGAAAAATAAAAAACAACCCTTAACAGCAATTTTATGTTGTTTCCATGGTTACCCATCAAACAAACAAAAGAAAGTACTTCCTTAGCACTGTTAGCCAGAGACAGATATATCGTGATCAATGGCCTTAATACGTATTTCTGTTGCTCTCAGTCTTGTCGTTTTTAAAATAGCTCTCTTTTCCAAACGGTAATACAACGCCAAGTTTTTCATGTTTTCATGTCACATTTCAGCTGTGAGACGACATAATGTCTGTACACAAAAATATTCACATTGGCTACGTGGTCTGTTTGTGACTGATACTTTGATTCTAAAGTCATTGCCTTTCATCCCAGGTTAAATGCAATAAAACATCCCAGGTTTAATCAATAGTACAATACCTGTCCCTGAGCTCATATGAGCAGTTCTCCTCAGAGTGTTAAGACTTTGCTCCGTTTTAAAGGTAATTCCTTTTGGCACCTGCAGGACTGGGAGATAAAAGACATATAAGAGCTGATAGAGCAGTCCTTTATTAGCCTTTATTTAAAGGCCCAAGGACAAGGTGAAGCCACCTCCAGCTAATGTGGCCAGACAAAGTGTGGGGAGGCACCAGGAAATAACTGACTTAACCAGACATTAGGATCTTTAATGCCTGTAGCAGTTTCTGTTTTTGAATTTGACCGATGAACCAGCCAAAAGTGATGAGTTGCATCACTGTTAATACTGTGCTGGCTTTGTTTCCCCAGACTGTTTACCATAACTATATTCTGGTAAAACTATGGAAATTTGACCTAGACCCCTCGTATGCATAAATGTCTGAGAGAAACATTCCAGGTTGCTTCTCTCTGTCTCCTTGAATTTGATTTAATTGTGGGGATTTATACTCACGTATGGATTCACAACGGGTAGTGCATCAGTGGGTAGCGGAGTGATTCTTTACAGAATTAATTCCTTTAAACCACACGGTTTGATGTCTTGAACTTTTCATGTTTTCTGTATTTAGGATTGATTTTGTTAACTAAACAGAACATTGCTTTTCCCCCCTAATTACAAGCTATTTTAAGCAGCAGAGGTGCCCTGTGGGTGAAGAACGGATCAACAACAACAACCAAAGGAGATAAAAAAAAAAAGACCTGCAAAGCTACTGATTAGTCCTCACATTGACCTTCATCTGTGTGTGGTCTCAAACTATCAGAAGATAAGATGAAATTGGATGAAACCGGATTACACATTAACTGTTGTGCTGCACTGAGACTTGAGATAAGCAGCTAACAGACAAAATTTTACTGCATTAATAAAATATTTTTTGGGGAAGGTTGGGAGGGGGTGGTGGTGGGGGGGATGTGGTGGGGGTGGGGGGTGGGTGACCAGTCCTTAACCATCATTATTCAAAAGTTATAATGTTATGTTATATGAACGTATTGGCTAAGGCATATTCTTGAGACACGAAAGATCATACAGTGTTGTGACAAGTCAAATATAGATAGATTCACATTGAGTGGAGAATGGGTGTATTCTGTTGCCCATGTATTTTGGAACTCACTCTGGTTTTACATTCTTGTCTGCCAGACTATTCATAGTGTGAAAATCCATAGCAGACCCATCACAACTTCTGAAAACTAAAGTAAATCAATGTATTCGCAGAGCTCAGAAGCCAGTGCATATCTGACTGAATTCTTTAACCCAGACATTTTATCACATAAACTGTGTGGATTGCATCTGGTGTGATTTTTCCCCTCACCCTAGACACAATGAGAGAGAAAGCATATTTATAATGTTCCAAGGGAAATAACAATGGTGCAGATCATACAGCTGAAGCGTTGGTGTGTTGTACCAAGGTTCAATAGGCGGCTGTCGTGGTTTTGAGAACCAAAGCACCACATTTTAGATATTATCTGTTAAGCAGGCTTATGCGAAACTCCATCTCTATATCTCAAATTTCTGTCACTGGGGGCCATATTTATCACATCAGTTACATTGCCCATGAATGTCTCACTTAATAAAATCTTACCACACCACAGAGCTCGTAAATCAACGTGTGGCGTGGGTAGGATATAGTCAGTTCTCTGATGCATGTTTTTTTTGGGGGGGGGGGGTTGGGGTTTTTTTTGGAGATCCTCATTTCCTCTGACTGGCTTTCTAGGACCTTCACAGTTATGAGGAAGAAATTTTGTCAACCATGAGCGGTAATGGCATCCTTCTAAAGCTTGTGAACTTTGTCAAGGAAACACTTTGGCATGCTGTCAGAGCCAGTGAAGAGAGAGAATTCACGGGGAAAGGAACATGACGAGGTCAGCCGTGTTTGTCCCTGCCTTGTTAGAGCTGCCGAGCAGGTGTCTAAAACAGCTGCCTCCTGACCTGGGCACAGCAGCTACTATGACATTGATGGAAAGACAGTTGGATGGATTATTATTGGGAGAGACAAGAATAAAAGTCTACTTGCAGGGGAAATGTCTGTACTTTTGTGTGATGCCAAATATAGAAATGTTTACAGAACACCGGAAAACAAAAGATGACTCTGCTGAGTGAAACCATGAGTTTCTTTCTTTCTTTCTTTCTTTCTTTCTTTCTTTCTGTCTTTCTGTCTTTCTTTCTTTCTTTCTTTCTTTCTTTTAATTTACAACACACTAATAAAGTGCCCATATGTATCTGATTGCAGAATCAGAATTGATCTCAACATTGTTCAGGAAAAGTATGCCCCAATCACGTGATCAGTTTGCGAGCGATCACAAGTGGCAGAAGAGCTAGCGCTGTGTGACAATTATTATAATGTTTCATTGCTACAAAACAATTCTTGAGATGAAAGGGCACTCCATAAAAGATGTAGTGCTGTATCAGTTACCCATGTCTAATGGATAGCAACGGGTTTATTTGCGACAACCATTGACAAATGAAGTACATCAACTCAGCAGCAGGACTCCAAAGGCCATGCCAATTTAAGATGAGAAGCATGACAACACCCATAGAGCTCCAAGGTGTGCTTAGAATGTTGCATAACCAGCAGAGATTGCAGAGCAAGGTGCACAGGGCATTAGCCAATCCCGTTAACGATTATGCCGTCTTTTCTTACTCTCGAAAATATTGTTTGGCGGCAATGACTCATGCATTGTAGTGAAGAGGCTTTGACTACCTCGTAGTAAGAATCAATTAACACATAATTATGCATCATTCATCAGTAGTAATTCCAAATGCACTGAATTGTGTCTTCCCAAATTTAATTTGAATTTCAATTTAGCACGTTGCTCAGTGCTATCATCGCTTGTTCTGTGTAACAGCTAATCTATAAGCGACAATAACCTCAGTATATCAATAACTTGGTGAGTGTTTTTACTGGAAAAATAGTAAAGAAAAGTAAAGTGTTCCCCTTCATTCTGTAATGACTCCAGACTTAGTGAGTTAACCACAAAATCCTGTAAACAATTTGATTCTTTTTCACTCCATACATGCACTCAGAATTTCATTCCTTGATTATTTACTCTATTTTAACATGTGTGCATGGTCTACTTTTATGTTATTCATTTATATATTGGACCACCTTACTACCAACATGTCATATTGGTTTAGTGGATGGCCCTATGATAAATTAACCCTGGATTTTCTGACTGTATAAGGTGAAGGAGGAAATGTAAGCCAGTACATTATGACAATCTAACATAACTTCTCCTGTAAAGACAGTGTAATCAGATAACTATGATGTACTACAGTTTTTACATGGCTCCTGGGTATCAGACATCATGTTTTTCTTTTCCCAGTGGCAGCCAACCGCCACAGAAGAACTCGATTTCGGCTGCAAACTCATCCCTCACTACATAGTTCAGTGAGGTAGCTACTCGGATGCAAATTAAATTCACCCAAAGTCTCATGATGAACGGTTATACTGATCAACGAGTGGAAAAAGAATGGGGCAGTCCAGCTAATGAATGCCGGCCCAGCTGGTGATGCAAACGGATGTTTTGAGCAAAAGTCAAAAGAAATGCCAGCCAGTAAAAAAAAAAAAAAAAAGAGTAAAGAAAAGAAAATGTCAGAGAGACTAACTTGGCCTTTTCCCCCCTCGCTGGTCCCCCAACCCATGGCGTCGTCTCCCAAACTTCCCGATGGATAGTCCATCACTGATTACAGTCCTCGGGATATAGGTCTGTCGCCTCTTGGCGAGAGAACGGAAGCAGAAACGTTTTGACTCTGGATGTCCACTTTCAGAGTCTCTGTACTGAATGGCAAGAGTGTCTGTCAGCAGCAAGGGCGGATCCAGGGCAACAGCACAGTGCTACGCCACGGAAGACACCACTTGTCAAAGTGATTCCGTTCTTGAATCTGCCTTGCAGAGAGATTCACAGATATGACACCCAGCCCCAACCACCCCCCCTTTGAATTTGTGACTTACTGCCTCGAATGACTTTGTTGCTTATTGACAATCCCATTTGAACTGTTGGCACTCCCTTTTAGAGGGTATCACCCTGAGACTGAAGTGCAAGTAGTGTGAGGGATTCCTTTTATCACTCCTGGTCCCACAGGCTTTCTCTGAGTGTTTCTACAACAGTCTTCCGTGGGGTAGACAGGGCTTTCGGCCTCTTAGGGAGTATCTAGCTGTTTAAATACCTTGCTTGTGATGTGGTGTAAGCGCTCTGCTAATCACAAATGTACGACACATTTAGAACGTACGCTAACTTGAATGTGTAATTTTGACCTCATGATAAATATATTGAAAATAGTTTGACTTGCCAGTTTAGGTTACCATTGTGTATAATTTTAGATTTGATTCTAGGCATGAAAAGGACCCTTGGAAATTATGAAATTTCATTTTAAGTCAGCTCTGTCCTAGAAGAAAGGATAAGGTTCCTGGTAATAATACAGTCATGAGAGTGTTCCCGCAGAGAAATGGATACTCATTCAAAGCCGAGACAATAGAGCAGGAAATTACACTGTATTAAACTGCAAAGGCCTTTGTCACGATACAAAGGGATAAATAAAGTTAATGAAATGGTTCAAAAAAAGTACCAATGTCATCTGATTCTATCAAGACTCCGCCCCTCCATGGAGGGTGTAATCAATGGTCACCCTTTGTCACCTTTTCCACAGAAAAGGCCAGCTTTTCATTCCCTCTCATTCAATGACCTTGTTGAGATTAACTTGCCAAGAATTTGCAGACCTTGAAGAAAACGACTGACCTCTTTTTCAGAGACTGAAAAGTTTTAAGTGTTAATATGTTGCACTTTGGTTTTTTTTGTTTGTTTGTTTTTCCAGAATGTCGTGAAAACTAGATAGGGGGCAGTTTCACTAAATCCTGTCATGTTAATAAAATGGGGGATATTGAGCTTCTGATCATCTCAGACTGACCAGTCAAGTCACACATTTGTTAAATATAAACCAATGAATGGCAATGCCAGCCCACAGTTAAAAGGTTATACTACAGAAAGGTCTTTTATCAAGCAAATAGTTCTATCAGCTATGCCTTGTGTGCAATTTTTATTTGTTTTGTTTTGTTTCATTTTTATCTGTGATGCTGGTGATTGATTGAGTGTCTGATTGACTGATATATGCAGAAATCAAACACGTCAGGTATGGAAAGCTGATAGGCGGCATGCCAGTTCCATGAATTTTGACGACTCAAACCTCTCACGCACGCGCCTCGGATTTTCTGAGCATTCGAGCGTAAATAAGCAGCAAAGAGATTCAAACGATCTTAGAAATGTCTCCCTCAGTACGAGAGATTTCCATTGGTGGATGAATGGAAACCTTATGAACACACTGAGGGGTGCTGTATGAGAGAGCAGCAGGAATCAGTGTGTCTGCTCTTACCTTTCATTCATTCTCACTAACCCAATCATGAGAGATTTATTCCGTTTGTATACCAGTCTCAACATTTACTGTAAGGTGACATTGAGGCCAAGGTAATGTTGTATTAGTAAATTTACTGCAGTCAGTCCAGCATAGTACTGTCTGGCAGCATTTCAATGCAATGATGGAAAGATCAAGATTTGTTTCTGTACCACTCTACTGTTTTGCTACTGTATTTTTACTGCTGTGGATGATGTATACTTGTCTGTTCTAAGATCATAAGACTGAAACTCACTTATATTTTTGAGAAGATTGCGGTTCTGTTTCAGGCAACCGATTGGGACTGTAGTGTTTGTGGTTCATTTGTACATTAAAACTACTGCACCTTAGTTAACTGGTCTCTGTTAAAAGGGTAGTTATCTGACAGCTGTAGAAGAAGCTGCATTGACCTACTCAGCTTCTATTTCAGCTTTGGTCCGTCAGAGAGAATCAGTGTTATTGTATGACAACACCCTGTTTAGTACAGATCAATAGATCATAACAGAGATGACCCCCGCCTCCAACACACACAGACACACACGCACACACACACGCACACGCACACGCAGGCACACACACACGCACACACATGCACACGCACATGCACACAAGCACACACACACGCACACATACATACATACATACACACACACATATATATATATATATATATTTATTACAGATTTCTGCATTTTGATGCATGCAAACAATATAATCAACCACAGCCAAGTGCAATCAAGCACAGTGGAACAAACACACAATCCTGGCAACTGATTTGTTTCTTTAATCAGAGACCTGGTGCCAAGGACAATTTCTCAGCTTGTGCAATTTACTGCAAGCGTAAGCCTGTGTTTCCGGTGTTTCATAGTGAAATCTGTCAGACACTTGATATACTCTTCGTTCACAACGTTGATATTGCTTGATATTGCGAACACTGATGAGTGTCTGCAGGTCTCTGCTCAGCATTTCAATAAGCGTCTCAGTATAACCAGTCTATGCTGATGTCACCAATTAACACATCCATTATGAAACACCACATAATACAACCAGTGCAAGTGCTGTGCAGTTGAAGTGAAGGACTGAACCGACAAAGGATCACTGAACAGAGGTCATTCAATCTGTGGAACAAGACAAATTTATGGGGGAACAAGATGAAATAACCTTAAATTGGCAAAGAGGCAGCGCAACGCGGCACACACAGCATCACCTTAACGCAGAAATAACTTTTTTAAAAACATGAAACACAAAAGCAGTGTTTGGTAACGTGTGATGAGGGTGGGGGGTGGGGGGGGGGGGCAGCCATGCAAAGTAACACCTACAGTCTCGTCATGCCCCAGGTCTTCCTTGTTCCTATGTGAGGCAGTACAGTTCTCTCAGGCTCGCACACCCAGTCACCAATTTCCATTTCACTGAAAGGCGTTTCACAATAGAAGACATTACGTGTAATTTTCCTGCTCCGTAAAAGGACCGGGGCTAGTTTGACTTAGCCCCACACAGCTGGGCAACCCAGCTGACATAAATGGGACCAGAAGATTGGCGTCGTTTAACACCAACACGTACAAAAGCCTAATCTCCCTCAATCAATGTCCCATTCAAATGCATGTCTGCCACATGGTGGGGTATGTGAGGGAATGCTGATCGGCTGCTGTTTTCAATGCCAAGACCACATTCACAGAGTCACTGAAGCCTCAGGCGTTGACACTAATGATTTCCTGGTCCCATTTTCCACAGTTTCAATGAATTTCCTTTGGGACTATTACTTTATGTCACACACTCGAGGCTAATGTGTTGGAGGAAAACATTATCTTAATGAAGAAGAAGAAGAAGAAGAAGAAGAGGGCGAAGAGGAAGATGAAGATGAAGATGAAGATGAAAATAAAGATGAGGAAGGTGAAGATAAGGATGAAGATGAAGATCAGTGATAAGACTGTGAAAGGGTTTTGGGTAACTGTGAATGTTAAAGTGATGGAACTGGGTATGGCCAAACCAGGAGGCCAAACAAGCTGCCTCACTAATGAACAGTACATGCTGATACCAAAATTATAGGCTCACATTACATAACTATTACTATTGCTACTACTACGACTACCACTACTACGACTTCTAACAAAGAGGACAATAATAACAAAATGATGATGAACTCTCAAGTTCCAGTAATGACATGCATCAGCAAGACAGCACACTGAAAAAGATAAACTGAAAAGAACAGAGCAGTGTGAAGACATAAAGATGAATGAACGAACAAATGAATGAAGGAATGAATGAATGAATGAATGAATGAACGAACGAATGAATGAAGGAATGAGTGAATGAATGAATGAATGAATGAATGAATGAATGAATGAACGAATGAATGAACGAACGAATGAATGAAACATAAACATTGTCAAATGAGCATGTGACTGATTTGAATGGTGGGCTACACAATGCCTTCCAGAGAGGAAGCTGTTTTATTATCACTGTATATAATTTTTATTTAATAATATATACTAAACATTTCAGAATTTCATCTTAAAACACAAAACAAGATGAACATTTGAAGGCATATCCTCTCATCTGGCAAGAGAAAATAACTGCACAATGGATGCATGTCATATACGTGTGCCTATTGCATAGTCTCTATTGTCTCTGTGCATTGTTCCTCTCATCAACATGTGTACCAGCTTTCTATTTGTTTGATAAGTGTGTTTCACTATTGTGTGGGTCTTGAATTAAAAGTCAAGCGAACCATGAAATAAACAAAAGCTGGCTGAAACAAAGACTTCTCCTGTGATTACTAAGAAGTAAACCGCGTTCGTAATCATACATTCAGTCTGAGAAAGCACAACCTCCAAACCTCCTTGAGTTCTCTCTGTGCTTAATTGCTCTGTAAAACTATAAGTCAATGTGAAGGATAAATACATTTTGCATTGTTTTTTTGTTTTTTTTCTGTTCATCATCAAAAGTGAATATGGCAATTCCCTCTACGGTCTCACCTTGTTTTTGTGGTTGTTTCATTTTTCATTTTAATATGAAACAAAGAGCAGTGTACCTGCACAGTTCATAATTATCTAGTGCATACATAACAGGGTCATGTCATGAGACCAGAGAGGGGGGGGGGGGGGCATGATTTTTGGCTGATTATACCTCTGTCCAAGTCTACTAGTCCTTCACCTGACCTTTTGTTTGGCATTTGACTGCATCACAAACAAACAAACAACACAACTGCATTAAAGACACAGAGGATCCCATGAGATGCGGTTTCAGATTTTCTCTCTTATAGACAGAACAGTACGTGCAGTAGATCTTACAAAGACTTACACAACACTTTCTGTTTGTCTTCTTCTTTTTTTATTATTGTTATGATCATTTTGTTTGTTTGTTTTCTTTTCCTCTGTCTACAGTGTGTGAGTTTGAGCAGCCTAAGTCAATAGTCTAGTCCATAAATTATAAAGCAAATGTGGCATTGGAAAAATTTTAAGTCGTAATTATGACACGCTTTAAGAGCTGTAAGAAAATTCATTGCAATCATAAAGACAGCATCTCAGCTGAGAATATTTTGTTTGGCGTCGACTGTTCCCACACCTTATTACAATTCAACACTCACTTGTTTACTTAGTCATCTGTGCTACAGGCGACAACCGCCACTTTCCCGTCTTGTCTCTCTGAATTGGTCTGGGGTGAGCAGTTCCTCACTGTCTCCTCGTAGGCCTGCTGAGAGAGACGCTACAGAGCATAGAATCCAAATAGCTTTGTCTCCTCCTACATGTATAGTCTGTCACTAGAGCTGTACTTCTGCAGTACCCAGCAGACTACAGGAACTCTTCCCTCCTGTTCCACTGAGGAGGCGTTGCAGTGGCATAGAGTTGAGTCATGTACAGCCTACTTCACCTGTCACTCAAAAAGATATCCCATGAACTACCTTTTGTTCTGTCTCATCTGCTCTCTTTTGTCGAGGTAATGTGAGAATATTTGAGACAAAACACTGACATCTTTTTTTTTGTTGTTTTGTTTTGTTGTGGGAAAGTAAATACTGTATTCTGGTTTGTAAAGCATATATTTAAAAACCTCTCTTATAGCGTACAACGTTTTGTACTGTACAATGATTTACAACGATCAGCATGTATCTGTGATATGTTTTGATCTGTTCATCTCTGGATCAGTGTTAACTAGCCAGAGAAATCACCCCAGATTGAGTCGGAGAACATAATTCAAAGGAGTCCATTCTCCCTCTTTCACCCAGCCCAAGATCTTCTTTTCTTATTCTTTTTTTCTTTTTTCCCCCCTCACTCCGTATAAAGAACGGATCTTCTTTGATGTGCTCTTGCTGGATAGAATTCATGCCTTTGAGGGCGGGGCATAGATAGAAGTAGCCCCAAAAAAGTCTCTTACAAACACATCTATTTCGATCCCACAAAAAAGCAGAAAGGAGGAAATGTGGTCCTGCAGTGCTTGTGTCTCTGTCTCTTGATCAGTATCAGTACGTCCTGAGGAGAGAAAGAGCTTTCTCAGTGTCTTGTGTTTCAGAGGAGCACGCTGAGTTACTCTGAAGTTTCTACAACCACGCCACTGTAATGTCAGTCTTCCTTCTGGAGCATCGCTATATTCCGTTCTTTTGCGTTAAAATAACTGAAATGATCTGTAATGGTCCTGTCTGTTATGGGATAATGTCTTTCTTGTCAGTTTTCCCAGCATATGTAAGTGGAATATGGCCGTAACCCACAAAACTGGCTGTCAATCCAAATATTAGGGCTTAAAAAGTTAAGATGTCTCAAAGTCCTGGGAAATACTCAAGGGCTAAGATGTGTCAAACACTCTGAAAACTGTGCTGATTCATTGCCTCTGAGGTGTCATGCAAATTTAACTCACAAGGCCACAGTTCATTGAGTTACCTATTCATTTTTCAGAGGATTCAGAAGAATTTTTGGTTTAGGAATGCCCAATCCTTTGAGAACCAAAACGAGAGACAGACGGTAATGGTAAAGTTAAAAATAATGGAATCGCATCTTTTGTCAAATATAAATATAATGCCAGTATTATCTGATCAGCGCATTTATTGCTGCAATCACACAACGTGGAGGAAAGAGAAAACAAAATTAGGGTTCCCCAAGTAGTCACATCACATCAAATCAAGTTTTCTATCAGCTCCCTATCAGCAGAGGTTATGTAGTGATCTCAGCAGGCATATTCTGATCTAAGGAATATTAAGTGTTTTGAGTGATGAAAATGTCTTAGACTATAACATTCACTTGTATAAAGATGCTGCCAGTATGAAAAACACAGCGCGTTATTGACAATAAATTATTCAATTCCCTGTGGAAGCAGAGCGCTTCGGGGCTCGTGTAACTTCTCCACTGAGTTATGGTTCAATGCCCCGCCACACTCTCCCCATACAAACAAACAAAATAAAAAAAAAAGAAAAAAAAAAGTAATCAACACCACGGCCGTCACCGTCTGGGTGGTTCTGCTGGGAGTTGCTGCATAAGTTTTAAACTCTGAGAATCTGTCTGTTGGTGCCAAAGCCATGCAATATGAAAATGAAGACACTGTTTAGCTTAACCCTAATATTAAGATGAACTCTACAGTGTATTGTAAATGCATGGATGAATGAGGTACTTTACCTGAAGCTGAGAATATTATACAGCCGTTGCAGAACTGATATACAGTACGATGTTAAAAAGTACATATACTAAATAATGTTTGTATTAATGAGCTGTGCTTCTGTATGCCCTATGGTAATAACAGTTAATGTTTTTGACTGGTGAAAAGCAATGTTATGTTTAAGCATTGTATTATATTTGGTACAGTTGCATCGGGTATTTATTTTGAGTGTAGTACACCTTGTAATTTCAGTGAATGCCGATACATGTGAAGTCTTGAAGGCTGTTGCTAAATGAATTTGAATTAGGCGTCTGAGATATACATCTGTTATTCACAGGTGAGTGAAGAGACTGCAGCAGTACTTCAAGCTTATTTAGAATTCATGTAGCATTTTAGCATATTTAATGCCTTAACATTTACTTGACTTTTTTTTTCCTTTTTTTTGTAGAACACTCATGTCTTTGTTTCTTAAGTCTTGTTTTCCTTAGTTTCTTTCATTTAAAGTTTTTTTTTAAATTTATTATTACTTCATGATGTATAAACTTATTGTGATACAGTTCAGGATAGATGCAGATGCAGGAACAAGGTTTCACAGGACACTGAAAGATTTACAGATATCCACAATAGCGTGACGCTTTTTCGCTTACTTAACCAAAAAGACATCACACTAAAGGGTCGCCATAGTAATCATGGCCAATCACTCTGAATTACAGGCAATTTTCACAACACGAGACCTTTAAAATGCAGCAATTTCTTTCTGAATAACAGTAAGCAATTGTTGTTCAGTGTGAAGAAAGCAGGGGGAAAAAAAGCCTTTATAAGAGACAGATCAATCACATGACACCAAATGTACTTCTCTCAATTTATTCCCAAGGGATGATTCCTTTTTTACGTGGAAGCCTGGCTATTTTTAAACCCACTTGTACTAGGACCAAGGGGATACATATACTTCACTGTCCTGCTGATGTTACCGCGTTACATGGAAACATGGAAACTCGACTTCTCCCACAAAACATATATTTGAATGTTCTCATGTTGATTTTCAAAATATAAATGTAATATGTTTTTTTTTTCCCCACAGGTCATGAATTTACTACAGAGAAAAAGTCACCGTTATCTTAGGACTGGTGTCTTTGACAGACTAAGTAAATATATGAGCGTTGCTTGTACAAACACCTCTTAGGGTAGCATGGGGAGCATTACTGGGAATCCTGGGTGTTTATCATGGTTGTGCTGGGGTAAACAGAACAGACAATTAATCCATAGCTAGAGAGGCGGCTTATTGTCACTCCTGAAAGGGAGACTGGCGCTAACTTATTATGACTAAGGATACATCACCATGAAGCAGCCAAATGAAGACGGATCTGCTGCTAACTCACGGTCCACAGGAGCCTCGGAGTGGAGCACAGAATAACAAACTTCTCTCTGAACTGAGATTCAGTGTCACAACTCCCACAACTCTCAGTGTCTCTCATCTCTCATTTTAAATTCTAAGCGTGGAAAAATATAAAATAAAATAAGATAAAAAAAAAAGAGAGAGAATGAGACAAAAGTTTTAGGCTGTGCAAAAGGATATGGACCTCAATTTAGAAGTTAATAGGAAAACAATAAACAACAATTTGTACCTAAGTGAATCTTACTCCACTCTTAATGGCATCATTAAGGTAAGATGGTGCAGACAGGCAACGCAGCCACTGCTATATGAAAAATAATCACCCCATCTTTTTAGACACAATTTGTTTTTCCACCATAACAAGTTTAAGAAGCCAACCAACTAATATCATGGTTTTGAAATCTTGCCAAAGTGTTTGGCTTTGTTAGGGTTAGCTAGCATTGACAATGAAAACAAACACACACACACACATGCACACACACACGCGCACACACACACACACACACACACACACACACACAATACTGATGTATGATGTATTACACTGCTGAGCAGTGGGAAGTACACTCAGTCTAACTGATGAACACCACTGCTACGTGTGGTCCAATCCTGCCTTATGTAAGCCATGCCCTGTCCCATTAATCATGCCGACCGGGACAGCCCACGGAATGTCACAGCACAGTCACTGACCAGACCAGACCAGAGCTTTGGTCACAAAATACAAAACAATCACGAAGTGTCAAGACACACCAATTACTACAAATGACAGAGCATTTGTGGGGGAGGTTCCAGAGTATCATTGGAATTAACAGCCACCTTAACTGGGATGAAAAAGGTTCCAGTTGCTGACCTTTCTTAACCCAGTATATGTCACATGTTATTTATCTTAAACTCAATATGGCACAGCAGGATCAGCATACCAGTTCATTCTCAAAGGGGAAGATATACCATACTCAGGCAGTCACCACAAACATCTGTCCATGCCCCACTTCAGATATATTTTTGACACGATGAAGTAGAATTTCAATCTTTGTGAAATATACAATTATTAAATAATGAAAGAGCTGTCCAGTCTTAAAGACATTAACTTGTTACCGTTTTTTAAATGCTATCTTTATTATTCCTCTATATTCTATCTCAGCTTTGACAGATCATCACGTCTATATCATCTGTAATTACTGAGTCCTACGATTTACAAAGTCACAGAAACTGAAAAGTTATTAAATTATTTTAGTGAGTAGTGACAATGACATATTAAATGAAATGACATATTAAATGAATGAACATGGGCAAAGTGTTTCTTTGCATTGACAACTCTTTACCACTTTTCAACGTTGACTTTCGAGGCTTGTGCATTGAGAGACGGAGGAATAAAGAGGGTGGCTATTATTTTAAAATAAACAGAGAGCTGGAATAAATCGTTTTGATTTGTGCGTTACCCTGTTACCCCTGCATTTCGGCTGCAGTGGCCCAAGCTACCCAGTAACAATGACTGGGCTAATGGTATCACCTTATTAAATTACTTTTTCCATTTCTGAGCCACCCACTGCAGACCTCCATAAGAAATGATTCATAAATATTCAGTACAGTTTCCTCCTGAACCTTCACGGGTGAGAATCAGCGGTGTGCTAACTTCAGAATCTTAAGCGTTTTGTCTCATGAACTCGTCGCTTACCTTATCACCATACCAAACAGGAACAGTGTATTGATAGACATCTGTAGGCGCTGTTGGTATATCCTTGGCACCCCCTCCCCCCCACCCTGGCCCCTATAGGTACAGATATCAAAAGCAGAATGGGAGAGGGCCCTTTCACGAGTGAATATGCTGATATCTTTGACAGGTCAGCGAAAACTTCAGTTTCCTCAGTCACACTGTACATAGAATAATCAATCTGGAGTCATTAAAATGTGAGTGGTTGTAACACTAACGACAGATGTCATTTTGATGAGATGTCAGTTCCGTGTTTGGAAAAAAAAAAAAAAAAATCCATATTAGACAGTCACTATGTTGTGGATTGAGGGACACATTTTTGTTTTTAGCTTGTTCTGCGTATAAAAATACAACTTTACTTGGCTGAAATGACTTTCAAAGATTTCAGGGAGTAATATGGGTGCCAAAGGTTCCATCGGCTGAACATCACAGGGGCTTGTTACTGAACAGACTTTTCAGTCAGACCATTGAGGCGAATCCCCGTTCGTTTTTTGGCAGCATTTTGTCATCATCAACAGCTTTTTAGTGCTGCAACACTAACATCAAGAAATGTTGGATAATCTTAATTATTTGTACCTCTTTGCTTCCCTCTTTCCAAGGCTGACATGGTTTATTTTAGGGGAAAAAACCCAAAATGTGTTTGAGGCAAAGGCATTTACTTTCCAGACCTCTGCACACAGTCACAGATGGTGGAAATGGCCACTTTTATACTGTTGGGAGAGTGTAAAGGGCATTCGGCTGATTAAAACAGAGGAGAGACAGACTTTCATAAGCACTGCAGAGAAAGGTATTTTAACCTAAATAATACAAGTGTAACAGCCAAGCACTTGACAGATTGGGTGGCTAGATCTCTCAGGCTTAGCCTTAAGCAACTGTTTAACGGCAGGGTAAGAATGAGAGGTGTCTTGGTGGACCAGAAAAGGAAAAGTAACAGGGCTTCCAGCTGGGATGTAAGTTGTCACGCCAGTTCTGTTAATCAAGGGTCTTTCATGGGGGAACTTTCCAGACTTACAGATGTGTAAACACACAGTTTACGAGCATTACTTCTGCTTGTAAGCTGAATGCACGTCACTCAAACAGAGTTGTAACCTTTCGTATGAATTATCCTTACCTAATATAAGTTTATCACCCTGCCTCATGCATGAAAGGATCATTCAGATGTATGTCAGATAACCCTCTTAAAGGTATCATGGCACCTGTATCTGTGGTGATTCAGTCTTCTCTGGACACAAGCGTGAGGTTATCCAAAGAACCAATTGTTTGTGATCCTCGTAACTGAGAAGACCGGTAACTGAGGATACCTGTTGCCAAACCAGTGAGACAAATGTAAAGTTATTGAACAGTGTTAAGAGAAGAGGGTTATTGCATTGTGTTAGGCATAACCATCTTCTCATCAGTGCATAACTTTACCAATCTTGAATTAACATGTAACATGCATACACATGCACACACGCACACACACATGCACACACACACACACACATACACATGCACACACATGCCTCCTCTCTTATTTACAGAATAACGACACAACAACTACAACAACAACAACAACAACAACAACAACAACAACAACAACAACAACAACAAAACATTTCAACAACTTCTCTCCTTCACTACAGAGACCTACTCATGTGAATGGGGAGGGTTTCATTTGTATGATAATACATCCTCCACTGGATAAACACGCTCACCAGCTCTGTGTCTGAGGAATACAATGCCAGTGATTAAAATGCCCTTTTTCTTTCATTTTCTGGCCTTGCTTCTCTGCTTTATGTTTCACGAGGTATTTTTTTTAATCTTTAGAGGTGAAATAAATATTCGCTGGTCTCAAAAGGCGATGATTTTTCTCTTACACAGGCAACACTCTCAATATTTCATTGGGATTACCTCATATGTAATCCAACCTGAACCCCTTTGAGACCTGATCAATAGTTACATGACACGAGGCAATTTTTTCCCATTAAACTCCGTCAGCGGTGAGCATTTAACAGTTGAATAAAAGAAGGGAGAAACCAATAAAAGAAGTAAAGCACATATCTATTTTTCAGTCAAGGTTTAATTTTTGATAACGTTAAAAAAAGAAAAAAAGAAAAAACCTTTTAAGGCAGGTTTAAGTGTCTCTTTATAACAGGTTCCATTCTATGTGTGTACAGCAGTGTTCTTCTTGCTTTCCTGTCTTTCCTTAAATTGAGTCCAAGTACTCTCGGACTGCTCTTGGACTGGTATCATTTGATAAAGCCGGACTTTTATTAAATTTCTCTTCTATTGCTGTGGTCCCTCACATCAAACATAAGTTGATTTTTTTCCCTCAGAATGACTTTTTTTTTTGTTTGTTTTATTGTCTATGTGGCGCGGTAGTGTCAGAGAGCACTCTCAGTCCTGGAATCTATAAATAGAACAATAGATAAGAGTCATGGTCTCTGACCACATTATTATGCTTAGGCATCCTGTGTATGAAAATACATGAGTGCATTATCCACCAATTGAAATTTCTCAAACACATTATTAATCTACATGCATGCACGTGTGCAGACTTAATGTTCCCACTTTCTTATGTATTTTATGTGGATGAAGCATCCAAAAAAGATTTTTTTAATTTGGAATTTGTCATTTTCAGGGGGTTTGGTTTGTATCCTTTTGTTTAACGGTGGAAAACATTTAGTGTTTGCACGATTTGACCTGCATTATCTATAACAATTAAGACATTACACTGCCTTACATTTGAATAGGACCACAATCATTCAGCCCAGTTATCATTTCCATCCTTAACGTCCTAAATGAAGATGAGGAATAGATTTAGAAATGTGAATGAAAGACACATCGCCATTATTTCAATGACAGTTTCAGAAGCTACTGGGAACACTGTGTTACCACTGTTGAAAGGATGGAATAGTGCTCTGCCTTTATTTGCAGGGGCCCAGCAGAGAACTATCAACTCAACGCCATCTCCATGTCTGGAGGGAGTCTGGAAAATGGATTTATGTGCAAATCGAAGAGTCTTTATTCAAGTTTTAGAGTAGGTGAACAGAGTGGCATGGAAACAGGCTGAGAAAGACAGGCCCAGGATCAGAGCAACAGGTCTCGGTTTGGGCTTGGTCTCTTAGACTTGTGGGGCTCGTCAGACCGAGGAACACGCTTTAATTCGGAACAGGATATCGGTTCAGGAACATATTCAATTATGGAGCCTGACAAAGACACCACTGCAAGGTAAGGCTACCAAAGACTTTGCAAAGACTAACAGAAAGACCGGCGTGTGAATAAAAACTGAAACCAGACTGAATGAACCCACAACAGGTGAGGAGTAGACTTGACTGAACAGAAAACAGGTGTACATGGGAATTAACTGAAACAGTAATCAGGCCTTTAAATAGAAGACCAGTGACGCTGAGAGATAAATGGTGGAGCCAGACATTACACTCGATGACATTACACTCAACCAAGGGCGCTGAAAGGTGGTACAGTCCAATGGAGAGAGAAGACAGATCCAAGCACAGCAACCAGCGAGAGTCCTGCTACACACAGACATGCAGATTGCTCCATAACTGCAAATAACAAATGCAAAACAAATCAGTTTTTATGAAAGAGCCAAATGTTTCAAAAACACCTCCTGCTCATCCACTAAAACAGAGACCCCAGACAGCATGAATGGTACAACCCAGCACCCTGAGAGATACAGGAGAAATGAAGAGTCAGATTGTATTTTCTCCCTTCCATCTTTCATTTATCTGGTAAAAGGTCACAGCTCCTATAAATTCTCTGGACCATTTTCGATGAGAAAAGCATTTATAAAAAAAAAAAAAAAAATACACAGTAAACCCCATCTATTGGCCATTTACAAACTCTACGGAAAAAAACAGGCTAATAACAACAGCCTACTTACCATTTTAATCAGTTCTATCTGTGATACTCCTGGCACGGCTCCCATGCCATCCAAAAGACATGCCTTATTGTTCTACACAATAGCATCTCATCACATTAGCCCTCAGCTCAGTGCAATGAATACACAGAGCATTCAAGCATTCTCATTGCAGCCTAAATCAGGGCCTTTATTTTTGTGCATCCAAGACCTCAGAAGGAAAAGAGCAGCATCAGAGACAAGGGAGATGTGTTCATGTTAAAGCATTTGAGAACAAAAGGATATAAAACCTCTCATTTGACCATCCACCTGCTCACACACACACACACACACACACACACACACATACACACACACACACACACACACACACACAGGCACCAACCTGTAAGTAATTGCACTAATTACTGCTTGAGCATATCATAGTGCTGTCTTTTTCCCTTGCACTATATCCTAAGTTAGCACACATATTAGGCAATGAAATTACTGCTTATACAGTACATAAGAAATTGGCTCATTTCTCCAGACTGCTTACTGGAGCCCTTGGATGTGTAGGTGGAGTATTAAAACCTCCATTGGGGATTAACAACATGTTAAAACCGTGTTGCTCTCAGCTCATAGACAACTACTGCACAGCATCTCCGACAGATGGTTGTAAGTATTAGAAAATTTAAATGTCAAGTTCAGTCTGTTTTGACTACCAAGTTTAAATCTGCCAGTGTATATGCTCCTTATCTCAAATAATAATCTTTAAGACAAGACTTTATTTCTCAAAGGATTGAAGTTTGTAAGTTCTCGAACTCAGATCACAGACAGCCGGTGAACTGAGGATAAAGTCTGTGTGGTGAGAGAGTGAATGAAGTCACAGAACTGGTGTCCTGGTTTCACTTACTACCACTTCAAAATGAAAACCATTACAGATTCCTCGGGTTGGTTCTCGTCCCTTCGCTCTGGTCCAAAATATTAAGGACAGAAACAATATGCTGGCTGCAAACCCACTTCAGCTCAGTGCAGTAATGTTGTTGATCTGCTGCTAATCTGGATTCATTTACTGTTATGTCTGAGATATTATCCACTCAGTACAATGGTGCTCTGAAACAGTGTCAGCGTAAAAGTAATTCTGGTTATTTGATAAACACTTCATAGTTCTAGAAACACAACAACAGTCTTTTTTAAACCTTTCCTTGAGTAACCCCATCATTTAATGTATTTGCTCTTTCTCTACAACAAGCATCTCAGTTTCTACATTTCAGATGTTTGATGGTTAGCCTTGCACAAAGGAACAGGGTGTAGTGAAGCTTGATGAGAGCAAACATGAAAAGTTTTAACCACAATTATTCCAGCAGGAGAGAGAGAGAGAGAGAGGAAAAAAAACCCTCCATCATGAACATCAGAAGAAAAGCGGAGACCAATGGCTATTGGGAAACCACCACAGAATAGGCTGGTAAGATATCGCTAAAGGGCTTGTCACAGAATTTCTTACAATCCCCAGAATAACAGTGTATGCAAAAGGACACAGAGGCTCCCAGACCAAACCACTCTTCTACTCTTATCTTTGCACACTGTCTGAAGAGGCCCTGTGTCTTTGTTCATCACGCCCTCAGAGGACCGCACTTATGAGACCCAGTGAAAAGAGAGAGCGACAGATGTATTGTTCTCAAAATCAATTATAATTGCATAATTTAGAGGCACCAGGGAAAAGTCAAAGACTTTGCCAAGTTCAAGTAAGATGCTGCACTTTGAAGTTACTCTGACTTCATAGCCTGTAATGCAAAATGTATTATGCAGGAGTACAATCTCTACATAACATGATCCACTGTATGGAATAGCGTATATTGTTAGGTACCTTCACACATTTCACTCTTTACAGCTGGGAATGAAGTTTTGGATGTCGTCCATGCTGCAGTAATGTTTTTAATGACTTTTCGACGCACACATTCAAATGCGCGTACACACACACACACATACACACACACACTCATACACAGTGTGTGCACCAGAGTTGGGCACTCATGGTCAAAGGTCAAAGTGTACGGCTCCGTAGACTCTTAATGAATTGTAGCTGACTGAACCTGCATGGCACAAGGTTAAACAGGTCACATGTTAATGCATGGTCATTGAGCAACAACAATTTATCTAAATGTTTTAATTAATTTTGGACCGGTCTCATAAAATAAAACTTTACTCCAGCTATCCAGTTAAATATACATTACTTCAAAAAATACTTGAGAAAGCCAACGTTCCAATTTGAATCCCATTTGAATAGATGTTCAAACTCAAAGAAACACAAGATGAAATGTTTCAGTAACACAGGTAAATAAATAAATAAAATACGTTAACCATTTTTTAAAAATAAAATAAATCTGTTTAACTGTATTGCCGGGGCGCTTAGCTTTGGCCATCTAAACTCAATCGCTAACATGTGACCTCACAATCAAAACTCGATCGGTGACCAACCCTGTTTTACATGCAACAATCTGAAAATTGAATCAATGACTCAATGTTATGGAGATTCCCTTAGTAGGCTTTTGGACATCGCAGATGCTCATAAGAGCTTCCGATGAAATCCCGGTCATTTATGTTGCATGTGCTGTCCATGACAATTATCTTTGCCCAAAAGCATGTTTTATTCACACCATTACAAATTTAAATGAGCGACAAAACATATACTGATTTACCGCTAACTGTGATTCTGTGCCGTGTCACTGTGCCCTGATTCATTCCACCACCGCAAAAGGTTTGACGGCTGTCAAGCCATTATATCACCCCCGTGCTCTGGATTAAAGAAAACAGGCAGATCATCGCAACAATTTTTTATTCGCAATTATGGAGCAACCCTTGAGAAACAGTCTGTCAAATTTTGATAAATATTCATTTATTCATTCAGAGTTAAGAATAACGGAGGCAGTTGCACCTCAGGGACGTGCAGTTATTACTCAGTAACTTACACGTTCATGGATTATCAGTGACTGATTGAATGTTCATTTGTTATGTCATGTACGACACTGGAGACTCTGACAGCGAGGAACGAAAGTGAACCTCCGCACTCCAAAAACTATGTTAATTTCCTCGCATTATGAATTGATTATTTCATTAAAGGATATCTGCGACTGTAAAAAAAAAAAAAAGGGGGGGAGGGGGGGGGTTGACTGTAATTTATTCTAAGCAAATGAATCAAACTGAAACTGAAACGCTGAAACATACTTGAATAATTGCGTGGGTTTTGTGTAGGTTTTTGCTTTAATGTTTCAGGATTAGTCTGAGCTGAAACTGTGGGAAAAATGAACAGTTACGTTCATGTGAGACTTCAGTACATTCCCAAGTTAACTAATAACACAGAGATAACACTGAGTCACAACATATGTTTTTCTTTAACATTTATTATTATCATTCTTCTTCTTCTTCTTCTTCTTATTATTATTATTAAGTTTACTTTTAAATAATCAGCCTGACAGTTTAAAGAGGAAATTCTTACTGACTTGACTTGCTGTTGTCATTGTGAAAGATAAAAGGTACATGCTGACTTAGCAGCGAGGAGAGACCACCACACTAATCTTGTATTTTTCCCTTACTAATAAACAGAATTTTTAGGCTTTCAGTGATCTTACCCAGGCCACTCAGCACTGAAATTGTTACCAGAAAAGGATGGTGCGAACAGTGCACATGCACAGTAGACACACTCACATACACAAAGCAAATCATTTTTTAGGCCGTTTTCACGATATGCCATATACCCCAGGGAACATGTGTATGTGTCAGTGTCATCTGGCTTTAACCCTGTGGCACTGACTGTTGTAGGTTCATCTTTCCTTTTACCATCTATAATATGGTATAGACCAATGTTCAGTAAATATACAAAAACGCACTGGTACAATTCAGTTGAACACTAGCTTGGTCCATTGTTCAGACCAGTCTCTAGAAGTGACCACTCTGTTTTGTTTTTACATGATGATATTTGTGAAACTGATTCAGTGCACTGGCTTGATTATTTGTTTTCTCTGTGGTGTATTTTTTATTTTTTCACAACAAGCATTTCCAAAAGACATTTCCATTCATTTAGAGATGTAAAATGACTCATTGCCGGATCTCCCTGCACCTGATAGTGGAGCGGTATCAAATTATCTTGGGTAAGCTGCAGGTGTCAGGGTACGCCAAAACAGGAATAGGAAATTTAATGTGCCTGTCCAATCTGATGAAATTTGACGTTCTTGTTACTTCAGAAAAAAGGAAAGCGTGCCCATACTTGACTGTATCCAGGTAGAAAGAATTTTCAGACGCAAACGATCCTTGTAAAGATTAAGCATAACGCCACAGCATCCTGTTAATTGGATTTTTGATCACAGGTCATCTAAAAAAAGAATCTTAAATGGAGTGGGGCGTGAATTGTATGTTGTTTTTATTATCATTTGAACTCCAGCGTACTGTAGCCTTAAAGAGGAACTGACTGAGATTCACTCCCTAACTCATAAGGGAATTACATAAGAGATGTGCCAAAAACAATCAGATTCATATCTGAAAGAATCTAGCCTGTATTTCATACTTGTTTTTTTGAGGTATTTGGAGAGCACTTTTTTCATAGCTCAGCTCAGCTCAGCCAGATGCATCTAGCCATAATCACATCACCTGTTCAATGTGTCTTTGTAAAGAAGGGCCCAGGGGATAACTCTTAAAATGCTGGCTGACTCTCAGGTTTGGATGAAAGTATGAGCTGTTCTTTAGTGGTCTTGTCTTGGCCAATAAACAACCTCCTCTCCTTTTCTTTTTGGCAATTGTTTCCTGTTGGGGGGTTGTTTCTGGTAATTTTTTTTTTTTTCCAGAGAAACTTTTGTTTAAGAACCTTTCTCCTTGTTTGCTGTCTTTCACTTAGTAGTTCAGGTGTTCCCAAACTTTTTTAAGGGTACAATGCACCAGAACAGGTGATACCCCCCCCCCCCCCCCAACGACCCATGAAACATTTGTGTATCTGTAGATTCAAACTCACACGCTCAAGTACGATCAAACAGAATGATGTCAGTATCAGTACCATGGCTCCTTTAACGTCAGACTGCAAAAATAAAGACATCAGTTAGCACTAATGCTATTCACATACAACACTTTAACTCATAAGATAAAGTAAACAAATTATAAACAGATCAAACACTTTCCTGAGGTTAACAGAACCCATTGAGACTAATTCAAAAAAAAAAAAAAGATGACATTAACAGCAGCAATACTGTAAAGATTTGCTTGTCAATCAAAGATTTGAAGGTGATTAAGAACAGGGCTGTGACCGTCTTAATTGTCGCAAAGAGTGCGTGGAGCCATGGCCATGAACTTGAGAAGATTCCTCTTGAGTTCTCAAAGATTCGTAATCACTCAAAACCAAAAATTTCTTTACAAATTGTTCTCTTGGTGTGAGTTTTCACTTGGCTTTTGACCCACTTTGAATATCATTCAGTCACTAAGTCTCAGAATTCTTTTCAGATTTTTTCTTCAGAATTTCACAGTTTAGCCACAGCTAGTGAAATATGACCATTTTTTTGCTACGTTATTCAGAATATAAAACAAATAACAGTTTCTAGTGAAAAAGGCTTTTTAAAAAAACTGAATTAAAATGAGCAGACTGGGAGGCAAGCTACAACCGTGAATATCAAAGTACCCTGTGTGACATTCACATTTCACATACAAACATACCAGCTAACACTGGTCTGAATGCAATATGTGCTCAGCAACTGACATTTTTTTGTAGGTATTTAAAATATGACAATTTGATTAATCTCTCTACCTATGCTTTTCTAGCCATGTTAGCAACTGTCCAAATGGGTCTCTTCTGGAACTTGGCCCTTCTGAAGGTTTTTTTTTCTTTTCTTTTTTTTTTATGGGATCATAATAAAATTAGTGTGTCGTTTCTGTATCCAGCCCCTTACTCAGCTGGTCCTGCCCCGTGACCCATAGGACTTTGTCTTTAAACACACCACTGCCACATCACTGTCCGTGTATCTACACACGATTATTCCTCTAAGGATATTATTATTGTACATATTTTTCCTAGCGGTTCTATTGCTACTTCTTATCTCCAGCTTCTGATTGGTCTTGGCCAAAAGGCAGCTCCTCAAACTGAAGATCTTTGGCAGGATATAGGAACACAAGAACATTAACAGAGAGTAATGCCTTTTAATGACAATTAACGCAATGTCATGCAAAAGGTAAGATTGCAATTACATTAATACCACCAAATAATCAAAGGGAATGAAATGTGTGCACGTTAGAAGAAATATATATCTTATGCTTTTGGCCAATGAGCACTCTCATGTCTGTACTTTAACCACCACAAAGATTAGTTTGACATACACAAAGCGGTAAAGTTGTCTAATGATTTGTGTTGAGCTGTTGTGACTAAACCGTGCACAGAGCACTCCTTTAATAAGAGAACAGGGTTATTAGAATCACAAGGAATGGCCTACTGTGAACCAGGACCTCGAAGAAACTGAAGGTAATTTATGCTGAATTACAGGCTGAATTTTACTCCGTCACGGTGATAATTAATTTCAAAATATACTGTAACTGGCCAGTTCATTCAGATCAAATAATACAAATGTGACCGGGACACAAATAGCTACGGGACACATAAATCCTGAGTTTTCAGAGTCAATCAGTTTAAGATTTCTGTCCATCTCTTTAACATGATTAATTTCTCGTGTCACTTCCACTCAACAATCTAATCCATCTTCTGGGCTGGTAAATTAAACAATTCCTCATTAAGCTCAATCATTCTACCACTTTTACTTCCCATGTCATTTGAAAAAGAATGGATTCCACCCCGATGCCTCTCTGGAAACGTTACCCTAGCTTTGTTTATCAAAGTCCCAGAATGCGGATTCTGTTGGAAGTCTCAACAACGAAGACGTTACTAGCGATGTTATCAAATTATCCAAAATAAAAACTCAAGTTCCTTAAGAGCTGAAACTCAATCATGTTATGATTCTGAAATTCCATTTCCACATGTTAAGATGCAAGACTTTTGCCCCTTCTTGTGTCAATATGAATTCTTACACAAATAAACTCGCAATTTAACTCCATTATCACCTTCAACGTCTTAGAATATCTCATATGCCTGTGTTTAAAAATAGATTCAATTTGACATTTTTTCCTCTTGTGCCTGATTCTTGATTTCTCCTCACCCCACCCACTGTCCTCAAGAACAACATCTCTCACCTTTCAAGATGGAAACTCCCCATGGCAACCAGAACCTGCAATGCATGTACATTCTAAATTTAAAAAGAAACTTTGCCTTGAGAGCGTCAGAGCACGAGCTTCAGAGCTAGCTGTCTAAATGAGATTGCACCTCCTTGTTACAGTTTATTTCTGTAATTGCTCCAGGTAAACAGCAATATTTCCAGAAACCTAAAAGCGGCTAAGCGGCATGGGAGCCACGGTTGTTTGTTCATATCTCCAAACCGGAAATGAGGGATTTCAAAAAGAGGCAGTGAAGTTTGAAATTAGTCCTGTAACAGTGGCGAAGGTTTGGGGGGTGGGGGTGGGGGTGGGAGGGGGGTACTCAGTAAAGCTGGAAAAGCAAAAAGTGTCATTGCATGTAATTGAATTTGTTGGAACTTCAACATCGTTATGGTCCGTTTTGCTCTGTGCTGATGTCAGATTAGCACATTATCAGAGCATCATATCTAAACAAACATTACTTGCTGTAACTAGGGAAAGAAAAAAAGCCAAACCTCCCTCTTCTGTCATCAATCCATTTATCACAGTGGCACTATACTGAATGATGTCAAGCAAATCTGAACCAGGAGTATAATAACAAATCCACAAAGCATCCGTAGTCATTTCTCGCCGTGAATTAACTGTTCTCCTGCCTGTTTGGATTTAGTGATGTTACACCGTCAAACTAAGCTGAGGTGATGCCTCTGTGAAAAGGATTTTTCCCTCTTAAGCTGATCTCCTTTTCCCTTTTTTTTTTAAAGTCTACCACATTGTAAGTGTTATCATTTGACAATCTGATCACAAATTTCCTGCTCACACTTTTCCTCTGAGGAAATATGACATGGTATACTATGCCATTTATGCTAAAGAAGTTCATTTTGAAAGCAAGTCTTTGCTTTTTGTCATAAATCTACATACAATGTAGCTGAAGTGTCATTTCTGACTCAAAGCCAGTAAAAAAATTGATTTAACAATAATAACAAACATTAAAATGAATTACAAATGACCAGTGCTTCAGTGTGCTTGGAAACTCATTGTCTGAGCTATGTTGGACATAATCCACAAACCAATGAACCGAGAATCATTTGATACAAAGACCCAATTTCAAAATAGATTTATTATACCTTGCTGCTTCTCTCTAGCCACATGTGCTTGGGGAAATCCATTTTGCTAATAGATTTCGCACAACTCTCTGTCTGCCGAGCCGAAGTCACACACGCGATGATATTCCGATATGACTGTATACTTGTCCTGACGTACTCGTTAATGGTAAGACTGATTTATACAGCACACATGGTTAATTCATGTAGATAGTGAGCTGACACAAATCCTTGCACTGGTTCAATGTGCTTAACAATATGCAAAACAATTGTGCAAAGACACGCTAAAAACAGCAGATTTCTGATAGCTGTTTACTGTTTCTTTTGATTCAGCAAAATTTTTGAGTTTCATATGCATACCCTGTTGTTGCTTATTAAAAACAGTATGGTTAGTCCTGGCTGAAAAACTGCAAGTCAGTAAAATTGAATAAATTAGAAACCTTGCATGGGTATTAGCAAAAGCCAAAGGGCTTGTTTTTGTCATCAAAGAACAAAAACCCACACAGCTTCCTGGACAATGTCTGATGTGGCTGATATGCACTGATTTTCCTGAGAGTGCTTCAGTTGATATAACTGGAATAGCTAGTTAACATTTTCAGCTGGGTCTTATGAATATTTATTGTATAAAATATGTGCATAGTCTTTTTCATTTGAATGAAACCATTTAAAGATCACACACTCTACACGACTCTCCTCTTCACTCTTCAGGGTAACAGGTTGTACTCCTATTACCGGAGCCAGTATCGTGGTGTTAATGTGTGTACTCTAAATAGGATTCACGGACACATCTCCTCCACCATGCTTCAGTCAGCTGGAAAAGGCTTTCTCACTGCATAATTCATGGAGTAGTGCTGGATAATTGAACTAGAGAGGAATGGAGTCGAATCCTTTTGCTGAAAGACCCTGGGTTGTTGCCCCTTGACAACCCCCACCCTACCACAAACCACAATTTATTCCCCCCCACCATCTCTTTCACCTGTGACGGCCACCGGCTGAAGGTATAACGAACGACTCTCAACAGAACAGCTTTAATTAAACTGGGTGATGAACAGAGTCCATATCTGGTGCCCTGATGCAGGTGCCAGGGGCATTAAAAGCTACCAATGCAGAAAACAGGAAATTATCCAATGGGCTATATGGTCATTCGATGAGATTCGTTCAATGGTCACCTGAGCATTCAGAAAATGAAGTAATGCTAGCTTCTTACATTAAAAAAGATTTTTAAAAGAGTCTTTGAGAAATTTCTCACACATAAAAAATCCCAGAAGGGTCTTTTCAATCACGTCTCAAAGCTCACCTCTTTCAGCTGCCGGTTGAACCACCACACACAGTAGACCTATGACTCCTACCATGTTCTGGAAGAGGCGGAAATGATTTTGGGCATTGTGCTACTTGAAGTCAGTAGTCTGGAAAATATTTTGGGTCTTCACTCCTAAGCTGTAATGACAAACTAAGGGGATGTACTTGTAGTGGAGGGAAACTGTCATAAATTCTTGCTCCAAGTTCTGCATCATTGCAACCCTTGAAATTTTAAAAGGCACCTTCATCCTCTTCTAAAACAGGTCAGCTGTGCTTATAAATTACACATAAAGACAGCCATAAAGCTCAGAGATGGCGACTTAGATTAGAATATGTAACTTAATGTCTTTTTTTTTTTTTTCACTGAACTTGAACAAGTAAACATGAGACATGGAGGTGGCGTGCATATGGATATTTCCAAATCCTACCATTTGTTTTTTCACATCCAATTAAAAACATATGGATATCTCAAATGAACCGAATGTTTACTGTATTGAATGCTTATATAGCTGCGACTCTTGTCTCTTGTCTCCTGTATTTTCTGTCTCAGCACTTTGAATCACGGCAACATTTTTTTTTTTTTTTTTTTGCAGTGTGGAAATACCCAAGGATTCCATTTGTCACTTTGGCCTCCACTTTACAGCTGCAGTGACTTTCTGCAACGCTATCAAACAGTATGATTTCCTAATGTGTGAAATCGTATGAATCATTGCTTTGTAAATATTGTTTCTTATAAACCTCCACACACCTCCACACAGCCACACACCTTCCACACACCTCACCAACTTACTCAATTGCACTTTAACCAGAACAGTAAGGCAGTGATTGACAGCAGTTAATTGTACTGTACTGTATAACTCAGCAGAGGTTTTGCAAATGTTCTCATTTATACATGGTGAGTGTTCTGTTTTAATGCTAGTCAATTTACAATTCGTTTTCAATTTTCTCTGTTCCCCCTATTCTGAGAATCTGTATAAATAAAATAACCTCCTTAATATCCCGAACAGCCCCCCCCACCCCCACCCCCGCCTGCCCGCAAATCCCCCTGTATTGTACTCTGATCCAGTTAAAAATCTGTCACTCAAAGTTATTCATCTCTAATTGGCATACAGCCCCAAACACCCAGTTATGTGGAGTTGCTATTCACTTTTTTAATGCTCTTTCGTGGATTAAAGATGCATCACAGTGAAGTAAGGGAAGAGGCTTTGTGTTGTGGTCACTTCACCTAGTCTGGGCTAATTTTTCAGCAACTGACTCATTTGTTTTACACCACCCTGTGGTTGCCTGCTTAACATTGGCTGTTAGGAGGATGATTTTGGAATGAGCAATGAAGTGTCTGGCTTGTCCTAGAAGATTATGAAGCCAGCGATGAGATCTTTCGCTTGGTGATGAGTGAAATGAAACTAACAGCCCAAGGTTTGCAGCGGAAGAGTAGTGGTCAGCTTGAAAGAAACAAACGCTTTTGGAAAATAATTTAAAACTTCAATCTGATAGATTTTTTTTTTTTTGGCAAACAGCCATGGAATAAGCAGGATCAAGCACAGTGAATAAGCAATTGAAGACCAGAAACTACAATGCTCTTTCAGATACTTGCTGTCAAGTAGATGAAGTCTAAGGAAGAAGAACAGGCTATACAGGTATTTTGGTGTGACTTATCTGCTCACTTTTTAAGCACTGGAGCCTTTCAAAGGCTGTGAAATGTCTTTGGGACAAGCAATTATGTCAAAGTATCAAGGAGGAGACATTATGAAAAGAGAGAGATTTCCTAAAAGATTCCTAAAGAAGCAGTGGCAAGTAATGACATATTATGCCACTAAATACGTTAATCACAGTGCTGACCCATTCACATTATCACATTTACATTCACTGAAATCATAATTAGTGGGTACATTTCAATACTTGCAATTTTAAAAGTAAATGTCAGAGAACACTAATTGCTTAACACACATATAAGACAGATGGTCATGCCACTTATTTCCACATTATTGCTTAATTTTTTGTTGTTGTGTGTATTCAAATGACTTTAGGGGAAAAGAAGTAATTTTATCAGACAAGCTAACTGGGGTGTGTGGAAAATGTGTTCTTGTGTGTTGTTGTAATTATCGTCCAGGATTCTGTGTCATGTGAAATATCATCAGGGCAAAGTTACTGAAAAGGAGGATCGCTGACACAGAATTCAGTGACAAAGCAGAAGTGACAGGGGATATCTTCTGAGGAAAAAGAAAACTTTGTGGTGTAATGAGATCTCTCATATTTTCATCAGAAGCCATCACTGACTCAGAGAAATCTAGTATAAATTTATATAACTGAATTTTCATCAGAGATGCTAGTTTTTCTCACCAATTGCCTTATTATTTAAATCCAAGGTAACAACACATCATGGCTCATTGGAAGGCAGCGGCCCTTATTCAAGGCTATATGCTAATGCTCAATCTGGATTGATGAGATGATATTCGGTATCACTTTGGTGCAGATGAGCCTAATGCCAAGGAAGATGGTGAGCATGTTAGTGACTGAAATATGTTCTCTCTCTCTCTCTCTCTCTCTCTCTCATTATTTTTTGTCTGTAATAAAACCCATTGATATTGGAAAGTCTTCTATTACCTTATGTTCTGATGGCTATTTATTTTGTGTGGGCTATGTTTACGTGTGATCCACGTTGGCAAGTGCATTAAACATTAAAATACGCAGTATTTTTTTTTTTTTTATTAAAATAAATAAATAGATAAATAAATAACAACAACAATGCAGAGATGAGTAATACAGATCCGAGTGTCGATAAGGTCTTCTCGAATGCTCAAGTCTAAAACCATCAGTCCTTAAATAACCCCTTAATTAACTTATCACTTATTAAGGCTGTCATTTCTTTGAGGTTTTGCTTTCTCTTTTTTTAATGTAATATTCCAGGTTTCCATGGTACCCACATTGGCCCAGAGTTTATTTAAGAACTGAATAGCGCCAAATACCTCATGAATTTAAGGTAGCAAGTGGCTTTTATTTCATTGAAGCAGCAGATCAAAATTACAGGGAGAATGTTTACTTTTTTTTTTTTTTTTTGCTTTGCTTTTTTTTTTTTGCTCTGTCGCAGGAGCCTGTTAGGTTGTCTGTGTCAGGGTGAAATACAATGGCAGTAAATGTGATTGTGGCAGGAGAAAAGTGCATAATTTCTCGTGTTAGAGACTGGAGTGAACTCATACGGCTCTGGGCTCGATAGAAATGAATAGCCAGAGGTGTCTCAGCTCAGGTGATTTACTCCACTGTATGATCCCATAATTCCCAGCTCCACTCAGCGTCACCTTCCACTGTACTGATGAGATCTCTGTAGGAGAGAGTGGGTTTTTTTTGCAGGACTCTATTGGTGAGTGCTCACTGGCTTTTCATCAGATACAGTTTTACAGGAAAAAAAAAAGAGAGAGAGAGAGAGAGAGAGAGAGAGGGGGAGAGGGGGAGAGCAGGAGTTCATATGAAAATTTTATCTGTGAGATGAAGATAGCTCAGCTGTATTTAGAACGTTTTGCATTGTCTTTGCATTGAACAAAAAGGCATTGCTTTGTTCCACATGCCGAAAATTGCAACATCTGAATTCATAAGTTTCTGTTCTGAGCGAACTGCCTGAACTGTCAAGCGTAAAATTACAGCTATTATAATTAAAGCGTGGATCATCCCTACCAACATTCATGCTATGCTCATCAAGACTGTGACATTCAAATTACTTTTAAGTAGCTCAATCTTGACAGTTTCCCTAAAAAAAAAGCCTTGTTGGACAATTATTGTATGAAATCACCAAACAGGAATTTGTATTCAGGAAGGTGTGAATGGCACTGTATGCTGTGTCTGTGATGGCTGCTCGTGCTTGTTGTTTGAGTTCTATGTCGGGGATATGGTTATGGGTGATTTGGTTCTCTGAACTCTTGCATTGCATAATACAAAGCTTTCACATCAATGAAGAGTTGCTGCAATTCTAACTGAAGAGGCATGGCTTTTTTCCTGCAAGTCAAGGAAAATGGAGAGAAGGAACCCTCTTACTTTTTTCACATTTCATCATGTCCTTAGTCTCATATACCCTTACAAATTTTCAAATGTTATGAGTATCATTTCACATCCAGAGCTCTTCTCAGAATAGTCAATAGTGACAGTCTACGTGATTGTGTCCCAGAGGTCACTGCTGTTGTTGTTGCTCTGTAGAGGTGATTGTTGTCCTTATTTAACATCAGAATATATCCATTTTAAGGTCTGAAGGTCTGTATGAAGGTCTGCATATATAAGAGGAGAAACAAATGAAAATGATGTGTATGAGTTTAAAAAAATGTCCAGTATGTATCTTATTCAAATACATTGTGTTTGTAAAGCTATTAATTGCTTTGTTAAAGATTTAGGCCTTAGATTACCCTTACTGACCATTTCCTCAGCTTTTCTCACTTAATGAAATGCAACATGAAACAGGCAACTCTTTGAACATACCGTGGTGCAGTTGTTATACAATCGCACTCATGTAATTGCTGGTTGCAAGAACAATAAGCATTAGACTTGTGAAGGTCTCTTCGTTAATCAAAGTAATTGGTTTTCTCCATGCCTTGTGAGCTTTTTGTGGTTCATTTCACAGTAATTTCACCCCCAAAGATATTTCAAAATATTTTAGATGTAACATCTGGTATTCAGAGCTGCTCAGCTCTTGTTTTTCCTCAATATTCTAAACAAAGTTTCTGAACTTCATAACTATATCAGACTTCATATTGTAGAATAGCATAAAGTCTGTGAGGGGAGTGCGGCTGGAATGCAGCACTTTAGTCAAGACAAGAATTGAGAAAGTCTTCACAAACTAAGCATACCACAAACTGAAAAAGTAGAAATTTCTTATAGACCAATGACTGGTATTTTGAGAAGATTACATGATGTGTACTGTGAGTTAATTAAGTAAGATCATTCCTGATTTAGCTCTGAAATGTATCTGCTACTGTGTTTGTCTGCAGGAAACTGACCCTGACAGTTGTGACAGTTGTGCTGAAATAATACATTTATATGAATATGTATATGTATGTATGTGTGTGTGTGTGTGTGTGTGTGTGTGTGTGTGTGTGTGTGTGTGTATACATATTTTTTGTTTTAATTTTCTGAGATGAATGTGCTATGGAAACATTGTCAAAGTGTGAAAACATGCATTCTCCTTCTACAGCCGAACGATCTATGTGAAGAAAACAACCCTTTTTACAGCCTGTTCTGAATTCCGTGTGTTTGTGACCTCGCTACTGCACATGGCTGCCTACAGCAACCTGTAGCCAGTTGTAGGCTATTGACAGCCAGCATTGCCATCGATTTTTCATCAAGAAATGTGGTTTATTTCTTATTACAATGTACTGGTAAACAAGGACATCAGGTTGTGTTATCATATGTTTGCACCACAGTCAGATCCCAAATCTTAGAGAAAACAAACCAACTATGAGAGAGTGAAATTTGAGAGACTCGCGCTTGTGAAATTTGGTTCCGCATTACATTCTCCAATCTTCGCACATAGGCTACTGCGTATTCTCCGTACAACTGCATGCACCGAACTGTAACATCCATACAGTGATGGTTCGGGATGAATACAAATACTTTTACACCCCTAATATATATGTACTGTATATATATACACACACACACACACATATATATATATATATAGCACTGTGCAAAAATCTTAGGCACGTAAGATTTTTCACCAAAACATTGGACTAAAACAGTTCTTTTCTATCTTCTCCATTAGTGTGTCAATAACAAATTCATATTTTAGATTTCTGAACATTTCTTTTGAAAATAGTGAAATGTGCCACTAAGACCAAATAAGGAAAGGAAGTGTCAGACTAACACAAAACCCTCAAGACATATACATGTAGGCATATACTCCAATGCATGATAAAATAACTATACCAATCACTTAAACAAAACAGGTGGTAATCATTAGCAACATACACAGGTTTAACCACATTATTATCTGAAACAGAAACACTTGTGCAGAGGGAATCAAACTGCATAAGGATCAGCCATATTAAAAAGGTGAGCTTACTGAACAGAATGCTGATATTACACCATGACAAAGGTGAGCATTGACACAAGACACAAGGTAGTTATCCTGCATCAGCAAGGTCTATCACAGGCTGAAATTTTGAGGCAGACAGGTGTTTCCAGATGTGCTATCCAAGCTCTTCTGAAGAAGCACAAAGAAACAGGCAAAGCTGAGGACCAGAAATGCAGTGGTCGGCCAAGACAACTTAGTTGAGCAGATGAACGACACATCAAGTGGAAGTCCCTCCACACTCGGAAGATGTCAAGCAGTGCCATCAGCTCAGAGCTGGCAGCAACCACAGGGACCCTGGTACACCCATCTACAGTCCAGAGAAGTCTGGTCAGAAGTGGTCTCAAGGGAAGACTTGCAGCCAAAAAGCCATTCCTCAGATGTGGAAACAAAGCCAAACAACTCATCTAGGCACGAAAACACAAGACCTGGGGTGCAGCACAATGGCAGCAGGTGCTCTGGACTGATGAGTCCAAATGTTAAATATTTGTCTCTAAAAGAAGGCAGCTTGTTTGTCAAAGGGCTGGAGAACACTACCAGGATGAGTGTCTGCAGACAACAGTAAGGCATGGTGGAGGTTCCTTGCATGTTTGGGGCTGCATTGCTGCAAGTGCAGTTGGGGATTTGGTCAGAATTTGTGGTCTCCTCAATGCTGAGAAATACAAGTAAATTATTATCCGTCATGCACTACCATCAAGCAGGTCTCTGATTGGTCCTGAATTCCTTCTGCAGCATGACAATGACCCCAAACATACAGCCATAAGAGTCATAATAAACTGTCTACACCAAAAAGAGGAACAAGGAGTCCTTCAGCAAATGGTGTGGCCCCCACAAAGCCCTGATCTCAGCATCATTGAGTCAGTCTAGGGTTACACGAAGAGACAGAGAAAATTGAGGCCATGAAGATCCATAGAAGAATTGTGGCAAATTCTCCAAGATACTTGGAAAAACTTACCTGCCGTGTACCTTACAAAACTGTGCACAAGTATACTGCAGCGAATTGGTGAAGTTTTTAAGGCAAAGGGTGGTCATACCAAGTATTGATATAACTAATGATTGTTCTGTTTCATGCACTTTATATATTGTTAATGTATAAATTAAAAACTATTCATTTAATAATTCTGAAAAAATTCTGAATTTACAGTACAATTATTGGCAGCTATTACTGTCCTCTTAACTGTATTACTAAGACATATTTCACATAGTACAGAGATATTTTAAGAACAAGTACACAGTGATCAGTGATCACAGTAGTGAGCCCTCGCAGCAATTACGTAGTAATATTGAAGAAATACATTTGTTATAATGGATTGAAGCGTTTTAGAAATCAAGTCATAAAAATAAAACAATGATGTGTCGGTTTAAAATATTGAGGTTGACGCATTTTCACTGTCTACATCATTGATTATGTTGACCAATCGCAGCAGCCCTACAATCTAGTCTTCCACAAAACCAAACGCCTCATGAATTTCGCCCTACCGCTTTTCACTGTGGGGGTGTGGTCGCGAAGACAGAAAGCAAGTTGTTTGGCCATCCTTTTAGTAGCAGTTAAATTCAAGTGCTTAAATGAAGGTCTACAGTGTTCTATTTGGCCCAACCAGAGCCAATGAGAGAGTTTTTTCTACTGCACTGGCCATGTAACATGTAAACAACTGTGTTGATGTAGACACAAATGATTGCCCGTACATCTCTTAATCATATACATGTTTTCATGCTACATGTAGCCTTTAGCCTTTGCCATCTTGGTCAGACTTTTTTGTTACTTCTGCCTCTCTAGAGAACATTATGTACCAAACACATCACACGCTGAACTGATTGGTTCTTGTGTGGTTCCCATCGGCATAAAGTTGGAGATTAGCCATCTCAGCTTCGCTTGCTTTGCCGGATTCACTCCGATTTCACCCAAACAGAACGAACATACAACCTGAATGAAAGCAAAGCGAGATTTGCTGCAATGGAAGAGTACTGAGCGCTCTACAGGTCAGCGCAGTATAGTCAGAATCCATACCATAGAGCAAATTCATATAGGTGTACTTTCTATACCGTGCATACCGTCCACCCCTAAATTAATCACTATTCAAAAGTGCTGGTAAGCACATTATTAATCGAAAAGTTATTACATGTAACACTACTCACAGAAATGATTCAGGTGGTCCCCTTTAGCCATTGGGAGAATAGAACAGGAAAGTCTGTCTAGGATTTGTCAATAATTTATTAGGTAAAAAAAAAAACCCAGTGCGTGGCATCAGGCAAGAGAGGGGGTTATTAGATTGGGCCTCTGGTCATTCTGTTAAATTTTTCCTAAAATGATCAATCATCATATAATTATGTCTAATTGTGCCCCAATGGTGGGTAGGTTAATTAGTCTCAGCTGTAAGGTAATTTGCAGGTAATGTATTATATTATTGCTAAATTCCCCTATACTAACTTTTCATTCATATTGATATTTCTGTAACTTAGCCTAATTTTAATAGTAGATTCACTTTAAATGCAAGCACACAATAACTTTTAAATATTATTTGCGACTCTATCTCTCTCTCTCTATCTCTCTCCCTGTTTCACGGCTGTTTTGGTTACAACTCCTTTCTGTTTGGAGTTGATCTTCCCCCTCATATTAGCATGGGTTTCATTTGGGTAGTCCAGTCATCCCTCACAGCCAAAGACAGGAACATTGGACATCAGGTGCTCCTACCATCTCCCCTGCCCAAGGCACTGACCCAGACCTGGGGTTGGGCTACAGGCACTGTTTGGCAGCTGATCACTGCAGGGTTCAGTAAAGTGTATTTTAATGTAACTACACTTAACTTCACAATTATTCATTAAGCCCCATGAAACTGACATTGCTTACTTAATGATCAGAATTAAGTGCTATAATATTCACCCAGTGTGGATTTCAAAGGCAAAACAGTCTGCCAATCATAAATCGCTTTTATACAGCGAGTCTACAGACACTAAGGCCCAAAGTCATACAAGATGATAAGATCTCACATATGATATGATATAAACTCAATCTTTGAAGATAGTGACACTAATGTTCATCTACCATAAAATGATGCATGTCTTCACGTTCAATACGAACTCACATTCTACATATGAGGTCACTCTTGATGTGTGGCGGGAAAATGCACTTGTAGGCAAATGTCACCCCCGTGGGAGGCTGCTGCTATGCATGGTGCCCAGCGTCGGTATGGACAAGGACAATAATCAATAATACCTTATTTAGTTTAGTGAGGCGGGAATGTATGGCTGCATTGTACCAATATACTCTCCACATGAATGCACAAATAGAATCCTGCCTCTGCATGCCACTAAATGTTATACTGGTGCTGATGACTTTGCAATGAAAATTGAAAATAAAAAAAAAGAAAGACACACACAAACACATATACACATACGTGTGTGTGTGTGTGTGTGTGTGTGTGTGTAGTGTGAATGAATGAATGTGTGTGTGAATGTTTTTTCCTATGTGTCTGCCCTGTGATGGACTGGCAACCTGTCCAGGGTGTTTCCCCGCCTTTTGCCCAATGAACGCTGGGATAGGCTCCAGCACCCCCCGCGACCCTAATTAGGATAAGTGGCTTAGAAAATGAATGAATGCATAAATGAATGAATGAATGAATGAATAAATGCATGTATGCATGTATGTATAAACACACACACACACACACACAATTAATGTATATAATATACACAGAAATATACAGTATACACACACACACACACACACACACACACACGCATACACACACACACACATTTATATATAATATACTTAGAGATATACAATAGTACCGTAGTCGGTGTTTGTAGACCTCATGGAATTCATATAACATTGAAGCATTTTCAAAAACAATGTCTGGCATTCCACAATATCAAGAATAAAGGAGTGTTACACTGATTATTTCAGTCAAAGTGAAATAATACCATGTACAGTATATCTTCAAATTTAATCACATCAAATTTCAAATAAGGACACTGAGTCAGGCGAACAGACCTCAGGAATTTAACAGAGCTGAAGAAAAATACCATTGTGAGCAAAACATTTGAATGGAACAATAGAATATATTAAGGTTAACAATATGGGTTTTTTTGACTAACTTTTATGCGAAGAATGTCTATTTTGGATTTCTTCAAAGCATACTAATACATTGTCTCCCTGAACTCCTTCAATCTGTCATCTAATTTCCTTTCTGTGGTCTTTAGGCCTCTCTGCTTCTCTTTAAAAGCTCCTCACAGGTCGCTGCACCGGCGTATGAAGCTCAGCCTTCCCACTGATTCTGCCTTCCCTGCTTTATCGATAGTAGATTTCAGAGGAACTCTCTTCTATTCTTTCTTTCTTTCTATCCTTTTATTTCTTCAATCTCATTCATCAGTGTATGTCCTCTCATGGTCCGTGGCGGTCAACGAGGGTTCCTCAATACTATCCACCATTTCTTCCTCTGTAAACATTAAGACCATATTCCACATTGAGGCATCTAACGTCGACATCCTGGCCTTCAGTCTTCAGTCCTTCACTGTCTCTTCACAGACTGTTTATTTAATGTGGCATGACATCACAAGGAGCTGTAGACACAAGCAGAGCTGGTGAGAACTCTGGGAAAAGTACTCTAGGATCCAGGACTGAGAGATTTCTGAGAAATGGGACACTGGAAGGAAAACAAAAGCACTCAGGTCATCACAGATACAAGAGAGATTTACTGTTCTGTCTAAACTCTAGTTTAGCAGCCTCCTAACATTAGAATCGCTCTTTGTGATCTCCTCAAGGATTCTCCCAGTGACTAATCATGCTTTCTGTTTCGTGAGATTCCAGGTTCTCTTAATTGACTCTGGGTTCCTCCCAAGATTTCTTCCTCCTATTTGCTTCATTTTAGGGAGTTTTCCCTTGCCACTGTTGGCTTGGGTTTGCTCACTGGATGTTCAGGCACTGATCTCTGAAAAGTTGCTTCGAGACAATTTTAACTGTAAGAAGTGCTATACAAATTAACTAACTGAACTGAACTTAATTGGATGGAATGTATCAATATGAACTGAACAGAAACAGACTAGCAATTTAGTGTCTCTACTCAAACTCCTGATGCGTCGGTTCTTCAGTACCATGACCAATTTCAGAATCTCAGACAAATGCAATTCTGACATTCCTTCATGTACTATATTTGTGAATATCTTTATTCTATGTGCTGGCCACAGGCTTGCTAACTGGACATTTAGGTACTGATTTCTGTAAAGCTGCTTTAAGATCATTTTAATCGTAAAAACTGCAACTCAAAATTGAATAGAATTGAATTGAATTGAATTGAATTGAATCATACTGAATGGAATGGGATCATACTGAATTGAATTGAACTGAATTGAGCTGAACTGAATTGAATTGAATGTACCAGTTTAAACTTTCATCACACAGCAGGGCATAGGATATTCTTTCCCCAATTTGGCTTCAATATGAGATGATGCCAAACATGGTGAGGTGTGCCAATTTCTTTTTTTTCCCGCAAGAGAACAGCCTTGCTCTTTAGTTTTCCTCAGACGTCATTTTGGGGGGGAAAAACCCTCGCCCCATGTCCTCACATGGCCTGCAACAGTGACTACTTATTACTTTTTATTGCCCAGCAAATTTCAGCAATCAGAACCACACTAGAGATGATGAATGATCCCACAGTGCCCAGGCTTTTGGAAGCTAAAATGGAGGAGCTGCGGCTCCGCTGACTATGTCTCTGATTGCTCTGTATGTGCTGAAGAAATCCCTCACTTTGGGATATGACCTGTGGTGAGGTTTCACAGGGTCCTGCTGGATGTCTTGCTAACCGGAACCCTTACCCAAAAACGAGTTTGAATATTAAATGGCCGAACACAAAATTAGTAGTAAAATCAAAATGTAACAATAATAATAATAAAATCTGAAATCAATATCACAATACTGAAAAGGCCATTAGAGAGGAGAGAGCTGCTGAGCATGGCATTGTGAAAACCACAAGAGCATGCATGTCCTATACACACATTAAGTATTAAATGCAGGAAAACGTCAATCAATCAATCAAATAAGTGCCACAGTGAAACATTTACAGAGTGTAACTCTGGGCTTTGGAGCAGCAGTATCCCCACACAGAAAAATTACCTGCAGGTGAACTGAACTAAACTATGTACACCGTTCATTCCAGGTTCAGTAAAAAACTAGTTTGACCATCATGCTGTTTTCATGAAGCCGACATGCATTCAGAGACAAGCGTTTTCATAAACACATAAGGAATAAACCGACCAAGCATCAAAATGATGTTATGATACAGTCATTTTAATAACCATAATTATTTGAAACATTGCTTTTTGAACCTGCTTTTAGAATCCTCCTCTTGTTTTTTTTTATCTCTATTTTTACCTTCTCCTGCCAGTATCTTTATATCCTCTTCAACAAGTTTTGATGGAGTCTGGAAAACTGAGAAACATCAACGGTGAAGTAAGCATTTTTCTGACACAAATCTGGCTCAAATCACAGGCTGCAGACAACAAGATGAATGGCACTGCTACTGTAGTTTAATATTTCACAAAGTCTCACTGCTTTCATATCAGAACCAACTGTGTGAATCTTGAGAAAGATTTAACGTGCTATGTTGTAAATGGTGCATGCCTTTCATGCTTCAATCATGTTTCCAGTGTGGATTTTTTTTTTCTTTTGTTTTTGCTAACGTGTGTCATGAGGACAAAATAGCTGTGTGTCAAATCATAACTCTTATTCTGAAACCATTAATACCCAGTAAGAGACAGAGTACCTCAGAAATTCCCATTAGAGCTAAATGTAAGTCTGAGTTATTATACTAGAGCAGTTCACTTACAGACACAGACACAGACACACACACACACACACACACACACCGTTTAGATAACTGTTTTGACACCACAGGCAATTCTGAGCAAAATATTAAAGATATCAGTAAAAAAAAAAAGAGGGGGGGGGGAGTCAAGTTTCTGGAGTGAGGCCGTCTAAAATATATTGTAATCATATCATATCAGTCTGTAGCATTGCTGATGTCAAAAAACAAACAAACAAACGAACAAGCATAAAAGATAAATAACCCTGTGGTATCATCCTCTGGATTTTTAGTTGCTGTCTGTCGTCTGCTGTATTCCTGCCTGGTAGATCCTCGTCAACATATTTCATGATAACAGCGCCATCTTTCCATCTCTCATTTCATGTAGACTGTATGTTATCTCTTACACTAGCCCTGTTATCCGTTTAGGTCCATGACTGAAGCCCTTAGTATGCACTGAATCACACACTCCTCAGCTTCATGCTTTAACATGCATATCATGCACTGTTTTTCTTGTTTGCCTGTTTGTCAGGCACTTTGTGTGTATGTGTTTTGGACTTGTGGTTTTCTTTTTTTTCTTTTTTGCTGTGTATTCTTTTATGATGTATAGATTTCCCATTATCATGTTGGCTGGTAAATGCCTTTCTACTGACAGTGGCTTGTTTCAGCTTTTTTTGTAGTAGGTCTTTCAGTGTCTGTCCTGCTCATTCAAGTAATCCATTACTAGAAGGACACAATATGCCAGTGTCACATGAATGATGCCTTTTCTCAGTGTCTCTTACAGTTTGTTTGGTTTTTTTTTTTCGATTGCTAACATGCATTGGTCAAAACTGAAGTCACATGGTCAAAACTCATCTCACAGTCAGCAAAACAGAAGTCTGTGTGGAATAAACTGTGAATCATTTTTCATTGCTTTCACACCGAATGCATTCAGTGACTGCATTTTCCAAAATCCATGAACACTTTTCTCATTCATACTCCACCACCTGCAAAACACTATATATTTGCAGCACGTGTTTCAAATGAAGAGAGAAACTCCCCTGCCTTCATCGTTGTGTGGGATAATGTGACACTCCACCACTCTGCTGCAGTCACGGACTGGTTTGCTGGACTGGTTTGCTGCACATCCCAGAATGTCAGAACTATTCCTGCCTCCATACTCCCCCTTCCTAAAACCCATAGAAGCATTTTTTGTTTCAACTTTAAATTTTTCACAAGTTACTATACGCAAAGATATATAAAAAAATAAATAAAGGATATTGAAGCAAATTGCTGCATCTCTGATTCATTCTTGTTACATATACCTTAGTACAGTCAATAAAGTGAAAAGGTGTTATTCTCTTTCTATAATGAAATACTGATTTATGCGAAAAATCATTCAAACTTCAAAGTCAAAATTTCATCATTAATGTAATGCTCCCTGTTGTTAGTGTTACGGTCGAATGAGCTTATTTCGGGACATGTATGAAGTGTTTTGGTGGTTTGAGTTTTGGAGGTGAGATTAACTGTTTGGCCAAGATGCATGTTGGTAATGCAGACTGTATGAAGACTTTTGAAAAAGTGGCTTCAGTATTGACCGACGCTCGTTAGCAATTGAAAAAAAAACTGTTAAGTATATCTGTGAAAATACCAGTGGTAAAACAAGTGGAGTTTTTCATGGATACCCCATGGGCACCTCACAGAAGGCCTTAACACGGTGTCCATACATTGTGGTCTTTACATCAGCTATGATGGGACATATTTCATCTTTAAAGTATCAGCCATACCCTATGTGAATGCTTCTCTCATTAGTGTGTCCGGCACCTGCTGTGAATGACGTGGCAGATGAGCAGGTGCTCATTCATTTCCTGGTGTTCTGTGTATGACTTCAACTTCTCTCCATTGTCCATGAACATGTCCATGTCCATATCAAGCCACCACAAGAAACTCCTCAGGAGACAATTCATTTCTCATCTCCGGATGAAACTGGGGTAATTCTCTTATGGTATCTGCAATGATGACATCCCCACACCCACTACACACACACTGCACACTGACAGAGACAGCTTATGGTGTCTGTAAGAACTGAGGAGTCAAGCCTATCAATACATTCTGGTCGCATCACTTTAATACACACTCTCAGATCCTAGACACAACCAAAGTTTTGTGACAGAGCAATCAGTGGGCTACCATACTGATTGATGATTAACACTCGTTCATCTGCAGTACTAATTGGTGGGTTTGGAGGCAGTGGGTGGGGAGTGGGAGACAGCCAAGAGTACCAAAGTTTGCTTTATTTTTCTCTTGCCTGTAAATGATAACACGCTCATGGGTTCTCATCATTACGTCCCATCTCATTATTCTCACAGATGCTGTTTGTGCTAGCCCCTGTGCTTCATTCAACGGCGCTATGAAAGGTTTATGATGTGTGCAGACTGTTAATCTTCTCCCGTGGATATATTTATGGGATCTCGGCACATATAGCCAATACCTCCTTATCTAGCTGAGAATAATGTTTTGTTTTATTTTGTTTATTTCATGGAGTGGGCTTCTCCAACCTACCTGGCACATCCAAGCAGAAGACTGCTCTAACCTCATTGGACAATATGTCAGATGAGAACATTACATTACATTATTCTAATGATCATAGCTTGCCAGAACCCTTCTTGATTTCAACGAAGACCCTTGTTACTTTTAGCATACGTTGGCATATATTAATAAGGCAAACTTTGTTAATTAGTTATACCGGCAGAAATTGTGAGCTTCTGCTTAAGTTAACAAATCAAAAATGGAAAATGACAAAGAAACAAACACAAATTCAAATAAATAACCATTACAATCTAAGATTTCGCACTGCCCAGTAACCACTTATAAGGGTTAAACTAATTATTATTAAAGAAAAATATCTATCTATCTCTCTCTCTCTCTCTCTCTCTCTCTCTTTCTATATATATATATTCATGAAATTTTGAAATCCTCCTTAGCCAAATATACATTCATTTTTGCCTTTACACTCAAATATTTTTCTGAGAGGACTGATTGTATATTACTAGTAGGAGAATGAAGTCACAGATGCAGAAACAGATTTTTGGAATTTTCCTATTGTTTCTCAAGCTGAATATTCATCTTTGCACAATCTCACATGGTTTAGGATCGGAATGAGTTTCAAAAAGTACTCCTCGCACCAGTTGTAACCCTAGCGTACCAGTTTGTAACCTTAGCGTACCAGTTTGTAACCCTAGCTCTCCAGGTCTCTGTAAACTTCTCATCAACTTGCTCATTTGTGCAGTCATTCACTGGCAAAAGAATGTTTCAATAGCACAAGGTATTTTTGTTTTTGATATGATGCCCAGTATAATGGACACCCTATCCACACCCTCATATTATTTTGTCCTCTTGTAAGTCATAAAATAGATAAATATGAAATGAGAAATAAAATGAACTGGAATACCCTGGTGCTACTAGAGTTGAGGTGTGTAAACTTACAGAAAAAAAAGTGAAAAATCTCTACCTTCCTTAAATAATTGAAAGATAACCTCATTGAAACTGTCTTTAAGTTCTTTCTAGCTGTCATGAAGGAATTGAAATTGTAAGAAACATTTTATCCCCGTGTGTAAAAATTGTGAAACGACAGAGCATCAGAAATGTTCCTGCAAGTATAAACCAGAGATGAGAAATAATGAAAACTGTGGATCAATAAGACTTTGCAGACTAAGATCAAAGCCGTCAGAGAAACAGTCAGTCACCATTGTGTATGTTGTCTAAAAAAGATAATGAAGTCTGGAGTAGACATTATGAGTTTCCTCTTTATTTTTTAAATATGATTATAAAAGTAGATTACGTTCTGTTTACAAATTTAACAGACAGTGGAAAAAATATACTCAAATTTCAGTGACAGTTTAGCATTTTAAGTGATGGAACAGCCAGAAAGGACAACATTGAGTGTGTATGGCCTTACTCAGTATGACTGCCAGTGATGTGGACTCAGTGAAACGGTATTGTTAGAAAGAACACGTGAACCAGGATGTGTATGCAAACCGGTTAAGTTTACTTTTAACAGTAGATAACCCGATAACAGGTACTGAAAACACACAAGAAACTGCAATAAACAGAAACAAGACAGTATCTATGATTACACACAGTAACAAATGGCTAGGGTCAAGAACGCTCAGTAATACACATATGCAATACAAGAAAGAACGATGGAGTATTTAAAAAAGTGGAATATTCTAGAAGTGGAGAATATGCAATGGAGAATTTATACAAGACATGATGAACAAACACAAAAGAGTCCTATAATTGAATGATAGACTGATCAGGCTGGTGATCAGTAGACTGGTGACACTGAACACTGAAATGATAGAGGAGATCAGGGGGAAATGACAGGTATATAGGAGACATCCTGATAAAACAACCGAACACTTAATTAACATCTACTCAAATATAATCCTGACATAATCTCTGTGTCTTCATCTCAATACATGTAGATTAACAAACATATGGAACATGTCTAATAATAGTATGAGTCACATTGAGTCACACCTAGCAAATAAATAACTGAGACTGTTTTGAAGAGAGGTTACGTTTTGACCAATGAAAAGTATTTTTTGATTGTGTCAAAACATTACCTTGTAGGCGCAAGACTGTATTATATTCAAAATTAATCTGTTTTCAGTAAATTACAGTAAATTATCCCCAGTGAGTGCTAGATTAAGCCAATGGTCTGTTAAAGTACACGGGCTCTAATGCTTTTAGGTGTCCATGACTTGGAGTTACTGAACATGTGTACATGTAAATGATTGGTATATAGTATAAATAGAAGTTACAGTATGTGATGGCAGCAGGGATGTGTATACTGTTTTTGCAAAAACATTATTATTCCACCTCAAATAATCTTTTCAGAATAAGGAAAAAAAACAAACAAACAAAAAATAAAAAAAGGCACTGTGCCCTGCTGTCTGCTGTAGATCATTGATTATTAACCAAGGTTCCGTTTGGATTTGCCGATGTCAGCTCCGAGACGTAAAATACAGTTTCATACAGTTTTCATTTCCTTCACTTTAAATTTTTTTTTTTGAAGAAAATGCAACTTTAAAAAATATACTTCAAAGAGATAAGACAGACGTTGGCTCCCTTTTAAATAGGCCTTAGTGTGCTAACAGTGATGTATTTGGAACGACTGGCAGGCAAGTTCCCAGTTAATGCAGATTAACGAGAAGGAGGACACCGGGAAAGAGGACACAGAACTAACTGTGCTCCAAACGCGAGTAGAGATTGCTGTACCCATCCACCGAAAAGCTCCTGCATATTCCACTGAATACAAATGTGTAAGGTTATGTGAATAAAAAAAAACCCTCAATGATTTCACATCCCATAGTCTATGTTTGGAACACATTTCCCATATGTGTGTTTTTGAGTTCCCATCTTTGTGTTTCTAGTTTCATAAACTTCTCAAAAACCTCTCTTACAAATACTTCCATTAGCTTTGGCACTTTAAGTCTTTTAAATATAATTGTTACTGTTCACAAGTTTAGTCATGAGGACACCAGTGACATCTAACCTTCTCACAAAGTGGCAGCTCATAGAGGTTCATGTTAGTTTAGATTTATGATTTGATTCTTTCATAAAACAATGCTGTCTCAATGAAAAAAAAAATCCCTGACTATTTACCTTCAGCTCCACCTCCAGCAGATTATTTCACTGACATAATGACTTTTCAGCAACAGAATAAAGACATATTTTGGTAAATTTGACACATGTGTGAAACATACCACTTCAAAGACCTATTAGTGCAATTTTGATTTTGATTATTTGCTATACAAAGAAGATTACCACATGGTTTTTCTTCCAGCTCAGTACGTTTTTGTTGTTGTTGTTGTTGTTGTTTTAATTGTATAGTTTAATGTCTTAACATGACCATGCGCAAGAAAATGTACCGAAACTGTCCGAGCGATCAAAAAATGTGCAATCCTGTCCCCAGACCTATATTAATTTGGTCTCCTTTTTCCAACAGAAGGATAACCATATTGGACACTTTTATGTCATATGTTGTAATCACTGGTACCAACTACAGTTTGTCTCTTTTTGCATAGATTCACATCTGTGCTGTTTCAGTAATTTACAGAAGCTGAAAAGCCAAAATAGAAAACCTCTCTTACTGGTCCTGTGAACATGACTAAATAGAGAACAAAATATTAAAGATAAGATTGGGATGTAGGGCAGATTCTGAGTGTGTGATGATGAAAACACAAATGTACATTTAATTCATGAGGGAATACATAACAAGAGTGACTGAAAAAATAAAATAATTCATTCCATCCATTCATCCATTCTTCAGTCATTTGGTCATTCATGTATTCAATCTGAAATGTATATCTAACATTATGCCTCTGAATCAGTGTAACACCACGTAAGTTTGCGATGTAACTCATAAATGAAGAAAGATTTTATATTTCATATTTAGATGTGAACATTTAAATTACCAGTTGCAGGCTTGCGTGTCAGTGAACACCCTTTGAAACTTAAGGTTAACTTCTGAATTGCAAACTCCAGTTGTGCACTGTAACCATACAGTAATACACACACTGTGGCAGTGACAAGAGCCAACAACCATAATCATACATTAAATTATAATGTCTAGAGTTCTAATGAATGGGAAAAATAAAGAAGTTTTCCACATCACAAATGTTTGCATCAGAGAAAAAACATTCTTTTATCTATAAAATCCTAACCACCGTGCATACGTCAGTCATTAAAAAAGAATGGTTTACTTGAAACTTTTAATAAATGGTATGTACCATGGATATCATGTTTCCATATGAACAACTCAGGTGAATAACCTGTTCAATGTTAAGGGGTGGTGAAATTAGCATGGTAAGCTAGCCATTGTTTATAAACCGTGTTTTGACTTTTACTACCATGACACGGGTGTTAATTATGTATGGATATAGACAAGGGGGAATATTTGATACATTTTTATGGGACGTTCTGATGCTTTTCACACAGCCATACATCCATAGAGGCTTACTCACTGTAAGCCTCTATTTTTCTTTTGTCACTTTCATGATCAAATATGCTATAAACAAAGGGCATCAATATTTGACACCTGTTCCCTGAGATCAGGGTGGGTTTTATGTTGTGCTGTTGACTGGTGTATTTTAATGTAGCGTAAATCAAACCAGGTATATAGTGACAGTCAGTCATTTGTAATAATAACTGAGGCAGAGATCTGTCTCTAGGATTTTATTTTGAAGGGCAAATTGAGAATGAGGGTAAACATAGATTTGTTATTGTGTTATATATGATAGGCTACACTGATTTGTGGCAGACTTCACATAAATAGGTCTCCAATTAAAAAGAAAAATCCTCTATTCCTGAGGAAGGCAAATGGCTGGCTGTAGCATTTGATCAATGTCACTGCTCCACTGCACTTGTCAAAAGAAGGTCCTGCCCCTTACCTGTCCTTGACCCAGACCGATGCAGTGCACACAGTATTTAAACCATGAAAAATAGTCAGGCTGTTCTGGTTCACAGCATTCAGTGGTACGGCTTGAAATCAGTGCCTGTTGCAATATACGTTGTTTTGATTATCAGTAGAATATTGGCATTGTTTTATAAAAAACATTCATTTCATCTAAACGTTGAATAGATGCTGATTACTAGTGAAGTGGGCTATTCAGTGTTTTGCAGCCATATTGGAATGGTAATAAAACGACTTTAGATCATTGATATTTAAATGACAAAAACATTTTGGATGCTCCAGTCAAACAATAAGCTTGGATAATGGTGTCTCTTTGCAGGTATGAAATTGCTCATTCTCCTGATCAAAAGAATGGAAGCGATTAGTCTACTCTTAACTCTTTTTTTCTTTATCTGTGATAATGAAACAAGAGCCTTGGCTTTTTATTTCACTATTACAGATTTCTCTGTAGTTTGGTCTTTTTTTTAACCTTCTCATTTTGTGTGTAATGGGTCCTATTTTAACAACAAAAAATCATTAATATGAGAAAATATTCAGACTGCGTCTCATATGTGGAGTTTAAGCATCAAAAAACTGAATTTATAGAATGCATAACTGAACCCATATGAAGTCTATCTGTGTGAAGCAGATGATGGAGCTGTACATTGGCTGTGTAGTCATGAGCTGACTCGCAGAAATGAACCCATCCCCAAGTGAGCACCACACTTTTCAACATCATTTTAATTTCCAGATCCAAATTATGCATATTACTAGCATGCTTATCAGTTCTTTCTACATAGCTGTTCTGTTCAGTATTTTACATGTGGATATGGGCATGTGTTTCCAAAGTGAAATTCTGAGCAGAACAGTTTTAGTGAAACAGCTGCTAAGAAGGCACAGAACATGCCAGATTTGGACTGGGAAACTAAAAGAATGCTGACGATTGCAATGTACCTTGGTAATCCACAAGTGGCACAAAACAACGTTATAATAAAGTTTGACACCACCCCCTCCCCACACTCATCCAAAAATACATGTAACAAATGTCATTGATGCATGACATCTTTATACTGCACATTAATAGCGACTTTTTGTCCTGTTGAGAAAGTTCCAAAACATTTTTTACAAAAACTCTGAATTAAGAATCCTTGAATCCACATCAAAATATGCATATTGTGCACTTTCTTCATGTGTTGTTCAACTAAATGCACGTCATCTATTTGCCACAAACACAGATGGTGAAAACTGTGACAATGTGCATTCAGTTTGTTGTTCGGAGTGTTATTCTGAGATTTTTTTTAGATAAAAGCATAACATCCATGCAACAAAACTTTTGAATGAAGCTTTTTTCCCCCCAAAACAACCCCAAAATGATACCCCCCCCCTCCCCCCCCCCGACATAAATCTGTATTAGATAAACTGTAATTTTACATCATTAAGCCCTTGCCATTGCTGTTATTTTTTTTTAAATCTGTGTTATGAATATGTGTTTAACAATTTTTTCTCCACATACTGTAGTATACTAGCATTTAGACCATAAATCCCTTGAGTTGTCCATCTTAAGGTCATTCAGCAGAGCTGGCTCCTCTAACACTACAGTCCTCAGTTCTCTCAGCCCACTGCGGATGTCAGGCTAACACAGGTTATCTGCAGGGGTCACGTCTTCACCACCAGAGAGTACAGCATGCGCCTGAGCAGTGATCTGCTAACAGAGAGGCAAAGAAATGAACTAGGATATCTTCATTACGGAGGTTTCAGTCTACACTGTACCTTTCTGCCTATGTATATATTGAAACACTAAAAAAAAACAAACAGATATCCTGAATCTGTGATTCACTGACAGCGTTGTTAATTCTCCGCTGGAAATTGTAATAGCCGTAGCACATGTGCAGTGCACATGTCTAATGCAGTTTTAATAACCCCTGTACATGTATAGTGCTATCTTGATACCTAATACCCTTGCACAGTACAGCAATGATTAAAATATTTATCAAGGAACATTTTGTTTCATGCCAGTGTTTATTGTTGCTTGTTTCATGATTTCCATAAGCCGTTGGGTACTTATGGTAGACTTATATTTAATGAATGTCTTCTTCTATCCCAGCCAGGGTTTCAATTCAGTCTACATCTGGCTAAACTTTTATGCAGTCATAAGGACATACTGCACACCATTCTGGCATGTTTGGCCATGGTTCTGACAAATGCTCAAATTTCAGGATTTTAGTTACCATGACTATCCACGAGAATTTGACACTTTGAATGCTACCTCCGAATCAAGGGAGTATTATGTGTTTATTGCCTTCAATCCTTCTTTCCAAATTTTAACAGTAACTAAGGAGTTCACTGGAAGGGCTTTGTTAACCCTAACCCTAACAATAACTTTCATCTTGTCCTCTCATCCCATGTGATGGTCCACATTATAGGACCCCTTTATTTCTCCCTCTTTTTCTCACAATGTGGTAACATTTTACACATATCTACACGTCTCCCTGTTCCACTGGCATGTGTCAGTGGCATTTGTATAGTTTATGATGCTTTTGAGTTTTCTTCTGCACTCAGTGAAAAACTTTCTTTTCTGAGCATCTCAAAAGTCAGTATTGGTAGAAACACATAAAAAAAGGATATGTAACAGCAAAGTTGTTACTATCTTGTATGTGGGCTGGAAAACATATTATTTCCAAGGTTCTTGGTTTGTGAAAAGTTCAAGTATCATGAGGGAGAATGAAGACTGGCTGAATGAATGACAATAAGTGCTACCGGTACACTGCTCAACTACAACTTCAATAACTCACTTTCATGACACTCATGACATCACTTCCTACTTGTACAGGTTTGATAGGTTTGATATAAGGGTAATTCACGCAGGAGTGCTGATATGACAGATGGTTTTTCTAATGTCAGTTTTTTATTGGTTCTGGTAGCCTGTCATTTGTTGTAAGAAGTGGAAATAAATATGCTGTTAAAATCAAATTATTGACTTAATTTTATTTTGAACCTACTCAGTATTATCAACCCAAAACACACTTTCATTCAAAAGGAAAAAAAAAAAATCAGCCAACAGCAGGTTTCTGGCTCAGCTTAATTCACATTTTTACCACACCTAGAACTCACCTTAAACCAAAAATCTCTTTTACATTACCTCCAGCAAAAATATTAACGGCAGGACTGTCAAACTATCACACACAACAGCTGCACTGTCAAGAATTTTTTCATCATCTCATTTTGGCCTGAGCTGCCGCTGATTCTTTCTGTATAAACCCTAAGTTATTACATTCAGCTCTGAAACAATGAGTAAAGTGAAGCCTTGGGTCAGTCTTTAGGCGCTGCACGTGATGCACCGGCGTATGTGCCACTGTCTCTCTGAATGAAGTTGCCCATAAATCCTTAAAAGAGACACAGCCCTCAGAGGAGCACCTGTGAAATGCCTCAATAAGTATTCTACAGCGTAATTTGATTCTGAGCTGCAGTCCAAGCTCCTGAGGTGATGCCATCCAGGAAAATTCTCCACGTCGTGCATCCACGTCACCTCCCGCTAAGATGTGTGAGTTTCCTGAGGGGACAAAAAAAACAAAAAAAACAAACAAACGCTATGTATGCGGAGAATAGTCATTGCCTTTTAGAAAAGCAGATGGGGCACTTTTTTTTTTCATTTTCCTCGGAAATGTTAAAAGAAAAAAAAAAAAGGGGGAAAAAAATCCCATTAAGGTGCATGAGGACGTATGGGTCGTTAATGTAAGTCTGCTGGGTAACATTTAAGGCAAAGAGGCGCAGAAAAGTCCTTGCATCAGGAATTTAAGCCTCAGTGAATTGAAATTCAGGTCACAGCGGCAGTGAGACAGGAAACAGTGTGTGTGTGTGTGTGTGTTGTTGAGAGAAGGAGGGGAAAAAAAAAAAAAAAGAAAGAACCTGTGGACTGGTTATTACCACCCAGCCTCGGTGAGTGACACGACAAAGTTACACTTTCATTTCCTTGGCCCCTTAAAGGACCGCAATCTTCTCTCTCTCTCTGTCTCTCAGCTGTCTGTCACTCCGAACACTCTGTGACCACCAGCCTTGGTGGATAGAATCAGCCATGTGTCACTCTTCCGTCTCCTCATCTCTCGCTTCTTTTCTTTCCCCTCCCCGTGCCCCATAAACAGCCATCACACCATCCTTGCAGGCCTTTGAAATGAGAAAATCTCAGAAGGACCATAAACATGCACTCATATAAATGATATTGAATTTATATGAGCTGGGTGACAAGAAAGTGTATCTTCACCAGGGCATGTGAGGCTGCAGATTTAGGACTATCACCTGAACAAAAATGACCGAAATGCAGCAGAACCCACATTAAAGGGGGTTGGGGGGGGGGGGGCATGAGCATATAATACATGGAATATGAGACTGAGTTTTCCCAAGCTAGAAAACAATGTTTACACTGTAATCGCGTCTCAAGAACTGTCATTGTCTATGTTTAGCCTTGGTGTCCACATAGAGATGGATTTGATGGATGAAGATTCAGAACCTGAATGTATATTGAATCAGATGTGTTATAGACCATTGCTGGAGAAATGTTATTCCACCCCCCTGTGTGAATGTATCTTTGTCTTTCAACCCACCAGATTTATAGACCACTGTGTCACCCAAATTCTCACACATACATATTTGTTTTCTCCTGAGCCCTTTCATCAATCATAATGCTGGCCCAAGGGCGTCTCCTTCTACCGCAATGGGTTCATGCAGACAAACTGACACAGACAAACTGAGACTGACTGACAGGCGGAGCTTTCAGAGAAACATATTTACATACGATGGACCTTATTTACAGTAGAGAGTACTCACCATTCAGGGCAGCTAGTGAGTGGTAGTAGCTACGGATAAGGGCACTCCTTAACTCTTAACAATCAATTTCAGATGTTAAGAGCGTAAGTGAAATTTAGGAGAGTAGTGTCTTTATTATTACGTTGCTCAAAGCAAATACTTCATTCAAGAGCACAGGCATGATAGTTCAGTGTATCTTTAGCTTCACTGTCTGCTTGAGAGGGGCTGGAAAGTTTAGTGAATCAGCCTATTGTGAGGGTAATTCCATACATCTTGTTATCCCATTTCCATATGCTAGTCTACTTTATGTATAGCACTTCAATCCCCCAAAGAGCATTTCTGTTTTAAGGATCTAAATCATAGCTGAGCAGGTTGACTGCGATAAAATACACCATTTCACTCCTGGTTGTCTGGCAAGAGTCAGGTGAAGAATCGACAGGAGCGAGAGTAATTATGACTTGGTGTGGCCTACATCCAAACCAAGTGTGAGGATGATGATGATGACAACGATGATGATGATGATGATGATGACAAAGAGGAGAATGATGATGCTAATCAGTAATATACTGAGAGAACATTTTGAAAAGTACCCCCTTTTTTTTGCTGTTTTATCCATATTTTGAGGTATTTTAACCCATGCTAATCCTGCCAATGCTACACATCTGCTAGTTTTATGATAGTTGCCTTTCTGAGCACATATCAGTCTGCAGTGTCACTTTTCCAGTCCCATGTCAGTGTGCAGTGTTATTATTCTGGTCCCATGTCAGTGTGCAGTGTTATTATTCTGGTCCCATGTCAGTGTGAAGTGTTACATTTCTGGTCCCATGTCAGTGTGCAGTGTTATTATTCTGGTCCCATGTCAGTGTGCAGTGTTATTATTCTGGTCCCATGTCAGTGTGCAGTGTTATTATTCTGGTCCCATGTCAGTGTGCAGTGTTTTTATTCTGGTCACATGTCAGTGTGCAGTTTTGCATTTCTGGTCCTATGTCAGTGTGCAGTGTTATTATTCTGGTCCCATGTCAGCATGAAGTGATACTTTTCTGGTCCCATGTCAGTGTGCAGTGTTACATTTCTGGTCCTATGTCAGTGTGCAGCGTTACTACTCTGGTCCCATGTCAGTGTGCAGTGTTACATTTCTGGTCCTATGTCAGTGTGCAGTGTTACATTTCTGGTCCCATGTCAGTGTGAAGTGTCACATTTCTGGTCCCATGTCAGTGTGAAGTGTCACATTTCTGGTTCCATGTCAGTGTGCAGTGTTACATTTCTGGTCCCATGTCAGTGTGCAGTGTTACATTTCTGGTCCCATGTCAGTGTGCAGTGTTCCTACTCTAGTGCCTGGTCAGTCTCTGCAGTGTTCTGATCACAGGTTAGTGTGCAGTGTCCTCTAATGTCACCTCGTGGTGACTCTATTGAGGTAACAAGATAAATAAAACCAGCTAATATTGAGGTAAGTTAAACTAATACATCTTGTGGTTCCTGTCTCTTTTGAATTCATCAGAAAATTTTTATTCTGTAACCATGTCTTGCTATCTGTAGCTACCCGTGGTCTAAACTGAAAATACTAAATTGAAAAATAAACAGACGAAATGACCTAATTGTTTGTCGTAGCATGCAAAGTAAGCGCAGCGGTCACGACTCAGTTGATTCGGTTTCTATGGTGACATTACACGGCAGGTGGCTTAGCACAATGGCATTGTGCCTAAAGTGCAGTCGGCATATTTCTCACAGTGGGTCAAAGAAACCAAGAGGAGAGAAAACATAAGCGGTCGGCTGGTTTGTCCCAAAATATAAAACAGCTGCTTGCAAAACCAAAGAGACAAGGAAGGCCTATTTCAACTACTGTTTGCTTGCTAGCTCTGTACCATATCATTAGCTGCTGATGTCATTAGCTGCTGACAGGTGGTTAGCTTGCCAGCATGACAGACTTCCCTGAGTCAGTTTAATTTAGAGCAGGGAAATGTTTTTCATGTAGCAGATATTGAAAAAACAAACAAAACTCCACTTCAAGCACTAGACAAGGTTTTAGAAAAAAAAAAAAGATAAATAAATAAAAACAAGTCTACCGACTTGCCATGGTTAACAGTGCAGTAGTCATATCTCTTCATGGGCTGGCTTTTTTAAGATATCCTGAAAAGTCCACATCTTGGAAAAAATGACCCAGCCCTTGCAGCAGGCTTGGTACAGCCACAGTAATTATAGCAAAACTATATGACTATTTATTAAAACGTTCTGAGAGCAAACGTGCTCCCTCAGCCTTAGCCGCTGGTTATTAATTTAATTAGTCTGCTCCAGGTCCTTGATGATCGCACAAACAAGACACCATTAGGGAGCATTCTCCATATATCTGTATAGGATGAAAAAAAAAAAAAAAACCCAGCTCCGGTAATTTAAAAAGAGCTTTCGGTTCATTTTTCTTTTTTCATCGTATTATCTTTCAAATTTGGACATATCCTTTGTTCTGCGGCTTAAAATTAATCAGTGAATATTTAACTTCCCCTTGGCACCGTTCTGCTGGAGTGGCACGACAGCCGTGATTCACAGGCTGTGCCCGTAGCTCCCCACACATATACCTATGAGAGAACATCTGCAGTGCTGAGGGAGGAGGTGGAGAAGAAAAAAAAAAGAAAAAAAAAAGGAAACCCTGCAAAACGCTACTTATCATTGTGAACACATTGCCTGACATTTCCTGCGATAACCTCGTGAGGCTGTTCGGGTAACTTTTAGGTCAAACAAGAACAGCTGTTGTGGAGAATTTATTTATCGCTCCGTTTAAGTAATTTAGACACCCACTTTTATACATCGTTTGTCTTTTAAAACCATTTAAAATTATTTGATTGATTTTTCTTTTCTTTTTTTTTATTTAAAGCTGATCTTCTTTTAAAACTTGGTAAATAATTTAACCCCACAGAAGTCTTTACTTACTGAAAATGACTTGCTCAGCTTACACCGTGAAGATGAAAAGAAACTAAAAAGATTCTCCTTTAAGTGTCATTTAATTCATATGCAGAAAAACACAGTAATGGAGTGTATGTTTATCACACTCCACAATATTAAGCCACATAAAGCTATAAAACTAGGAGAACCTAAAGATGTGTAGTTTGATTAGGTTGTGAATGGGTGGACATTTTACCCTAATACATTTGTTTCATGAAGAACAGCTCTTTGAATGGATTATGATACGAACTCCTTCACTTACAAAATGGGTCTTTGGGTAGGTGATGTTGCTTCTGCTTTGATATTTGGCAAGATTGATCACAAACATGATTATGTCAGTTTTTATCATACCATCATTAATCAACGTCTCCACAAGAGCAGCGTCCCATTCATCATCAGCCTTTGGGATTTTGCATGCTTTTTGTGTGCATTGTTTGTGTGTTTGCATGCTTTTTGTGTGCATTGTTTGTGCGTTTGCATGTGTTTCTGTGTTTGCATGTGTTTGTGTGCATTGTTTGTGTGTTTGCATGTGTTTGTGTGCATTGTTTGTGTGTTTGCATGCTTTTTGTGTGCATTGTTTGCATGTGTTTGTGTGTTTGCATGTGTTTGTGTGTTTGCATGTGTTTGTGTGCATTGTTTGTGTGTTTGCATGTGTTTGTGTGCATTGTTTGTGTGTTTGCATGCTTTTTGTGTGCATTGTTTGTGTGCTGGCATGTTTGTGTGTGAATGTGTAGGGGGATGTGGGAAGTCTTTGTGAGAGAGAATATTTAAGGTCCCATTGTAATCCTGAGATTGCTCAGATGGCTCTGAAAAAGCTTCTGTTTTAAATGTGAGTATATATTGGCCTTTGGACTGTCTTTGGACTATCTTTGGACTCAGTATGTGAGAAAAACATCACGGTCTATTGTATAATTACAAATTTGAAGTACAGGCCATTTTTGAATAAACTTGTTGTCAGAGTAGACATTAACAAAAGCCGCATGATATGAGATCTGATAGCTCTTTTAAGAGAGTTGCGCGATACAGAAAATAAAGTGACATCCATTGGACAAGAAAACATTACAATATTATAAACATAAACTTATCTAATGAGTTTTCATATGAGATCATTCAACTCATAGATGAGCATTTCCGATGCTATGTTATGGATGACAATATTTGAAACAATTTGAACGATAAACCCTTGACCCTTGGTTTAATCAAGTGTCATTTTTCATATGATCTTTTTCTGCAGCATTTCATGGCAATCATAAAACATGAGATCTGTAATCTAAAACATGAGGTCTGTAGTCTAAAACATGACACCTGTAATCTAAAACATGACATCTGTAATTTAAAACATGAGATCTGTAATCTAAAACGTGAGGTCTGTAATCTAAAACATGATATTTGTAGTCTAAAACATGACATCTGTAATCTAACACATGAGATCTGTAATCTAAAACGTGAGGTCTGTAATCTAAAACATGATATTTGTAGTCTAACACATGAGATCTGCAATCTAACACATGAGATCTGTAATCTAAAACGTGAGGTCTGTAATCTAAAACATGAGATCTGTAATCAAAAGCATGAGATCTGTAATCTAAAACATGAGATCTGTCATTTAAAATATGAGGTCTGTAGTCTAAAACATGAGATCTGTAATTTAAAACATGAGATCTGTAGTCTAACACATGAGATCTGTAATCTAAAATATGAGATCTGTAATCTAAAACATGAGATCTGTAGTATAAAACATGAGATCTGTAATCTTACACAAGAGATCTGTAATCTAAAACATGAGGTCTGTAGTCTAAAACAAGAGATCTGTAGTCTAACACATGAGATCTGTAGTCTAACACATAAAATCTGTAGTCTAACACATGACATCTGTAATCTAAAACATGAGGTCTGTAGTCTAAAACATGAGGTCTGTAATCTAAAACATGAGATCTGTAGTCTAACACAAGAGATCTGTAGTCTAAAACATGAGATCTGTAATCTAAAACATGAGGTCTGTAATCTAAAACATGAGGTCTGTAGTCTAAAACATGAGGCCTGTAATCTAAAACATGACATCTGTAATTTAAAACATGAGATCTGTAATCTAAAACGTGAGGTCTGTAATCTAAAACATGATATTTGTAGTCTAAAACATGACATCTGTAATCTAACACATGAGATCTGTAATCTAAAACGTGAGGTCTGTAATCTAAAACATGATATTTGTAGTCTAACACATGAGATCTGCAATCTAACACATGAGATCTGTAATCTAAAACGTGAGGTCTGTAATCTAAAACATGAGATCTGTAATCAAAAGCATGAGATCTGTAATCTAAAACATGAGATCTGTCATTTAAAATATGAGGTCTGTAGTCTAAAACATGAGATCTGTAATTTAAAACATGAGATCTGTAGTCTAACACATGAGATCTGTAATCTAAAATATGAGATCTGTAATCTAAAACATGAGATCTGTAGTATAAAACATGAGATCTGTAATCTTACACAAGAGATCTGTAATCTAAAACATGAGGTCTGTAGTCTAAAACAAGAGATCTGTAGTCTAACACATGAGATCTGTAGTCTAACACATAAAATCTGTAGTCTAACACATGACATCTGTAATCTAAAACATGAGGTCTGTAGTCTAAAACATGAGGTCTGTAATCTAAAACATGAGATCTGTAGTCTAACACAAGAGATCTGTAGTCTAAAACATGAGATCTGTAATCTAAAACATGAGGTCTGTAATCTAAAACATGAGGTCTGTAGTCTAAAACATGAGGTCTGTAATCTAAAACATGAGATATGTAGTCTAACACAAGAGATCTGTAGTCTAAAACATGAGTTCTGTAGTCTAAAACATGACATCTGTAATCCAACACAAGAGATCTGTAGTCTAAAGCAGGAAATTGCAGTGCTGTAGCCTACCTTTTTTGATAAATATGCATCATGGTATTACAGAGTTAAGACTATGTACAGCTTTCTAAAAGAAAATTAATGAAAATATTTACTGAATTAAATTTTCTTTTTTTCCTGTCCTAAGACTCAGTGACAGATTAATAAGCACCATTATATTGCTTGATTTGGCAGACAATGAAGTTTATAATCTGTCAAAAGATCGCAGTAGTGGCCTTTTTGCAACTGGCAAAAATGAAAGTGCTAAAGGACGGAATAGCAGCAGGTACACGGAGAGAAACAAAAGGTCTTCAGCTTCCAGAGGCTCATTATGCCTCTGAGTGTCCCAACAAGCTCTGTGATGTTATAATTTTAGACGCTATTTTCCTGTCCATCTACTCATATTTGTTTTGACCTCACAATCTACTACACGTCTGAGGAAAAGAGAAACTAGAACAGAAGAGCTGCCTTGAGAGTCACTCTCTTTGCTGAAAGACTGTGTCTTCAAGTTGTTCATTTTGTGATTTATCCATTTTTAAACTGTAAATTAACTTGTCAACAACCGGATCAATAACAATCAGAAAATATTAAACAATAACAAAAAACATGACAGGCCCATTGGTTGTTTTGGGGATTTGCAGATAGATCTTGTTAATGAACTCATAAAATGTCATTTTATGAACAGATCTTTAAAGTAAAGATTTTTTTTCTATTGCATAAACGTATGAATGCTCAGCTTTGGATGAATGCGACTATCAGTATACTCTCTGGGTTCTAGCCGTTGTGTTCCTAGAGCTATAAAAAATCGGTTAGGATGCGTTTTCTGCACAGGTCAGATATTTGCTCTATTAAAAATCTCATGAAAAATTCACTCGACGCTTCAACTCAACCCATCAGAAATTTCAAAACGGAAGATCATGAATAAAACATAAACAGATATGATCATGAGAGAGAGGACAGGATGGAAGACTCCGCTAAATCGGTATTGGTCATTCAGCCCTCCTCCCCCGCCTTCTGCCTACAGCCCACTGCTGTCAGTTCATCATCATCATCATCATCATCCTCATGACCCTCCTCATCATCAGAGGCCAAGCCCAACAGGAAAAGAGTTAACCCGCGCTCCTTCCCTCCTGACATCAGGCAGCTGATCAAATTGTCCCGTTGAATTCTCCCATCACTACACTGACCAATCAGAGTCTACGGTAAGAGGAGGGCTGATCTGATCCTGTAGAGAGAAACAGTTAAGTTGGTTCTTTATGCTTTTTATTTGCTATTATGTATAGGTTTTTTTTTTAAGGTGAAGCATTACAAGATCTTCATGGGAGACGTGGTGTAGATCTTAAATGAATCAGTGAGTAAAGGTTAAATTGGTTTGTATCACACAAAAAAAGAAAACAAAAAAAAAACAAGCTCTTATATAGCTAAAGTGCATCTCTGAAACAGCAAAAATAGCTTCAGTGTAGTGAATCCTCAATGATAAACATCTCAACTGTCTGGCATAAAAAAAAAAAAAAGGAAACCAAAGCGCATGCTTGGGTTATCTGTTTGTCTTCGGCAGTAGTCGATGGTCATTCAACTCTTTGAGAATAGCAGTGAATTGCATGGAGTGTTCATCTGAGTGACTGAGCACTTGTGAGGCATTACATTCCGTCTATGTTGACAAAACCATTTCTTTCTTCTCTCTTTTTAATAGCTTGACTGCAGGAACTGGTGCCACTCCTCACTTCCACACCCGTGTGTTAAGAGGCCCTTCAAAACCAATCCACCTCTGCCACACCTCAGCACACTGGCGTTTCATGGGAAAATTGTTTAGGCTGAGTGCAGAGAGACGGCACTAGATCATTCTGCGTTCTGTCTCATAGGAGCGGATGTCATACACCCATCTCTGATCTGTGCACTTTAAATTCACACCACGGAAGCATTGCACGGATCATGAGTTAGATAAATAAATGATTAAAGTCATGGGATAGTGGGTGTGCAAGTGATTGAGAGAATGCAGGTGATACAACCTTGGGAGAAAACCACATATATACAGAGATACCTGCCAGTCTCGCCACAGAGACAGACATCTGTTAAAGTGTCCCCCTTTTTTAATTTATTTTTTTCCAAAATGTCCACCTCTTCTCTTTTTTTGCTTTCTCCTGACAGCTGTGGAGTGATAGAACACACCCTTGTCATACCTTGAGAGCTAACTCTCACCTACTATGTAACTGATTACACTCTCTCTCTCTCTCTCTTTCTCGCCTTTTCTCTCTGTCTGCCATTCATCTGCTCTTCCCAGCTTTAGCAAGTCCTGATGGAGGCTTGGAGAAGACAATTTCTATCAAACCTTTTTTTTTCCCCCCTGTATCCCTTTGTGAACAAAGGATTTGATGACTTGTGATGTCCCAGATACGTATGGCTCAATGGTGCCATTGGAATATCCTGTGAAGCATGTTAATCTGTGACAGTGAAAAAGGCTAGGAGACCACTGAAGTCAGCTGAATTATTGTCTGTCCAAAAGGCATCTGATTGCAGATCATAAATTTGCCTCAAGAACATTCTCCAAGACAGACTTCTTATTATTAGTATTGTTCTATTATTCCTATTGACTTTTCTTTGGGTCTGTTGTTGATCTACTGGGTCTAAGACCTGTGGGAGATTCAGGATCTTGTGCAGAATGTGTACACTTCCAAGCAGCGCTGCTTTGACCAGGGCTGCTGCCTCGTCTGTTCTGGGCAAGAGGCAACCTGAGTGTTTGTCTAGTTCCAGGGAATGGCAGTGCAAGGCTCCAGTCCCTTCTCTCATTGTAGACTCTGATAAGCCAGTGTAGCGATGTGAAAATTCAACACACAATCGCTGCCACTGGTTCCGGTTCATGCAGCCATGGTTTCTGATGCGCTGGGATATGGTGGGGTTTGCGGGTGGTCCTAGGCACCAGTGCTGTGATGTTGTTGTGCCTCTTCAAGCACTTGGTGCTGGTGATCTTCTGGCCTCCAGTCAGTAGGTGGATGACTGTCTCATCCTGTTCCTTACACAGTCTACACTTTGGGTCACTGGTGACCTTTGGTATTCTTGCTTTATGGCACTTGGTGTTCAGCGCCTTGTCCTGTGCTGCGGTGATGAGAGCGTCTGTTGATGCCTTGAGACCGGCTTCCTCATAAATATGTATGCCTCTTCCACAGTGGTTTGTTCCCCTACCTAGCACCTGAACTGCCTGTACAGGGTCTTGTCTCTTAAGTTCTGATAGTGTTTAAATTTAGTCTCTCCTCCAGGCCTTGGCTTCTTTGTCTGGGTTTTCTTCTACTGTCCTCCTCAGTGGATTGCCTGGATGATTGTGTCCCGATTTCGCTTGGCGTACCATATACACTCAGCCAGACTGGGCTCCTCTGCCCTGAGGGCTGTTTCAGCATTTTGGAAGCCTCTTCCTCCTTGGGCTTGGGTCATGCACACGCGGTGAATGTATGCCTTGGGATGAAGCGCTCTGTACATGATTGTTGTTAGTATCATTATTATATTAAATTCCTTACATAATTGTTATTTTCTCATTGAGTACAAAACCATTATCTCATGGTGCTGTTACGTTTCAAATGATGACTCTTTATCTTTCAGTCATTTTGGCGCAGGCGGTACTTTTAGGATTCGAAACACACACCAACTTTGAAGTTTTGTGTTTTCACATTCAGAATCTACAGATCTGACAGTAGAAGACAAAGAGCATGAGAAGAACTAATGCTTATGCAATATTATGACATAATTATACTCTGCTTTTTTTTTTTTTTTTTCCTGGATGACATTTCAGACTTGAGCTCAAAGGGGGAATCTGATATGGCGATGAAGTACACTTATTTGAAAATTATTCAGTGCCACGTTAGTTTTATGCCAGCAATCTCAAAACATTGATTGGATTTTAAATGCTGCACATTCTCTGGGAATATTTTCTTTGGCTAGAATTACTCCCTTTCCTTTTTCCTGTTTCACCTAAATTGTCTTCATAAAACATACACTTATAAACATGTAGGGTCGCTCATTCCACATATTCGAACAGGTGATTTGGTGTACCGCCGAGAGAATACAGAGTCTGGAAACTTTACCATGTAAAACCGTCTGATCATTTTCATGTTTTAAGCTGTTAAACATGTTTTGGACTTTTCTTGTCCATACAATAAAAAAATGATGGAATGTTGCCCAGGAAATTACTGATTGAGTGACTGACTGACTGACTGACTGACTGATTGACTGATTGATTGATTGATTGATTGATTGATTGATTGATTGATTGATTTGTTTGATTGATTCATTAATTGACTGATTTGATTTGGGTCTCAGTAGCTTAAAATTCACTTAAAATTGTGGTTGAAGAATATAGAGACAGCAAACTTGCACTTGTTGTTTTTTGACATATGTAGAATTCGTCGGTAAAAGTATTTTAGTTTCAGTGATAGATTGTTTGGAACTGCTAAACCTATAGCCCTACTATCACTGTCTGTCCCACAAGAGATAAAGACATTAGATTATTTTTAGAGTTTGGAGGATCTCTCTCCCTCCCTCTCTCTCTCTCTCTCTCTCTGCTCTCCTCTCTCTGTGTGTCTTTGTTTGTTTGTTTGCTATAAAAGGTTATTTTCTCTTCACCTACCTCTTAGTGAAGTAAGGACTTCTGGCACGTCACAGTCTAGTCTTTTTACTGTGGTTTTGTCATCCTGCTCACGGAAAGTCAACCATCAAAGAGCTTTGGGCCCTGCTTTCTTCTCACCTGTAGCTTCATGCTCTGCTTCTAAAGCAGATTTGGGATTACAAGGTGAGGAAACAGCAAAGACTCTCACTAAGATCAACACAAAGTACTGCTGGGTAATTCAGAATGAGACAGACACCAATCGTGCTTGTACTCGTGAGACACGAAGCCAGTGTAGGCAGTGCACCAGCACTTTCAAAAAAGTATATGAATTACTCCACATGACTGATGTAATTTTAGCATCCATTATAACAGTATTTCAAATCCCTTGTTGATTATGTTATGCCCTAAGACTTGAAAAGTGCAGTTAGCTCCAGAATGTGTCACTAGCAACAAAATTCTTGACCACAGTACAGAATTCTGAGTTTCATTTTAAGACTTAAGCTGCAAGTTGATGTGGTAAAATTCCAAGATGATCCTACATCAGATCCTGTGATGATAACATTTTTGTACTGGTGCCATTTCCTCTTTCATCATCTCTTTAAAAATAATGATTAATTTTGCTCTAAATAATTCAGTGCTCCAGTCTGTTTAAACATGAACAAATATCACAGAGTCCAAAGCAAGTTTAACTTAGCAGAAACTATGAACTAAGGAAATTTGGGTAGCAAGTAGAACTGAACCGTGACCAATAAATTATTATGAAGTCTGCTAATTATGCTTCAAGAAAGAAAATGGAGCTTTGAGAGTACAAATATTAACATAATAAAGATCAGCACAATGAATAAAGTTACATACAAGAATGATATGAAGAGCATAACTTTTAACAAGCACAAAATAGTTCAGCCAACAAGATGGTAATCCAGAACATTCTACCATTCTACCCTTAGAAAATTCAGCTGGTGAAATGATGGTTAGCTGTTGAAGTACTGTGGCTGATGGGTTGGATTTTTGATTCACTTGGCCTGAGTAAGGTTGGCTCCATGTCTTTGAGTGGAGGAGGTCAAACAGAGAAGTGGAGTCACTGAAACACATAAAACACCAGTCTTTTCAATCACAGTTCCTTCAACATGAAATAATATGTTAGCAGTGTTGGATTATTTAATATTGGTAATATTAAGGCATGGCTTTACCAGGCTTCTCATGGCAAACAGCATTACCGACACTCTCAGATGTAGATTTCTAGCCATGCCATGGTCAGGGAAAAGGTCTAGATACTTGAGTTGCATTACATATATTACATATAATTACAGATTGGGACACAGATGTCTAGAAAAGTAAAAGAAGAGATTTATGTTGTACCATAGACAGGTAATTGACTATACCTTTGCTCTTGAAACCAGTTGAACATTTTAAACCAGTAATTTGATTCATTTCATTAACTTGGCTAATCTTCCAGACTATAAAAATATATAATGATTTATAGGCTTCAGAAAAATGAAACATCAGCCTCCTACAGAGTAGTACCTGACTAGTCATCAACTCAAGGATTTCCTCTGCTGCCAAGATAGTCACAACCACCTGTGTTGTTTTTCCAGGCTATTTTACTATTATATCCCTGAGTTAATGACTATGGTTGATTTAAAAGACTGTTGAGAAAAAAATGTCATATGAAAGTTGAATTACCTTAGTGACACATTTGGAATTAATTGTAGTGATTAATTTTGCTTTTTTTTTTTTTAAATTTGTTCTCAGTAAATCATATCCACTTAGTGTCGTTGTGACTGGAATAAGTCATTTTAAGTAGATAAATGCACAGAGAAATGGTGGTGTTTTGAAACCAATTCAATCATATTTCCAGACACATTTTAATGATATGCAAGCCTTGAAGCCCTTTAGCATATGGCTTGAGCGCAATGGGGACAAAATGGCTTGTGTTTGGCTAAAATGAAACCAAGGAATTAGACTTTTCTTGTCTGTTTGGGAAAAACATACTGTTAGAGTACAGAAATACATCTCCTGCATCCAAAAAAATGATTATGCCATGATGGGCAATTAAAAATTTACCTGTGAGTTTCTATTGCTATGTGACTATAAATGTGACTGCTGTCCCTCTAAAGGTTAACATTTATTGCCTGTCCCACGTGAGTTAATACTTTACATACTGCATTACTCATCTACTGTGTTATATCAAGAGTAGAACTAAGTAGCCTGTGTTATAAAAAACAGAAACTGATTGGAACAGTCAGTGTTGATGACTGGGGATAAAGCTTTCGCCCTGTGAAATAGTTTTAACGAAGGTATGGATGTGTGTAATTGATTCAAGATTTTTGGTTGCGACATAAAACATACAGGGAACAGTACGTGAAAAGCAAGTGGATGACTTACCACACACCTCAGCTTTGCAGGTGAGATAGGACTGGCTGCTCCAAGTCACTGAAACCATGAGCTCGTCTCCCAGCCTGTCAGGGCAGACGAGCTGGCATTCTTAGGGTGCTGACAGACACATGCAGTCTCCCATTGCTGAGTGAGACACGTTTTCAGACTGATATGTTTCTGTTTGTCACAACAGGTTTGAAAGGGAAGAGGACAACCAGCGGATGTCATCATGAAAGTGAATGGGTAGACAGAGGCTGGATACTGATGTAGCTATTTGATGGTAAAACAGGCACTACAAGGCACAAAACCCCAAACAAACATATTTTGTTATGCAGAAATCTCATCAATGTGCAGAGAAATGATTTAGTTTAAAGTAAAATTACCTGTAGATTATCTAGTGTTAATAGACTTTGTGACCGACATTGTTTTTACGTTTTATCTTGTATTCACTGCATTCAATACATAATTAATATATCATTTGAACACTAATCATAAACAAAGCCTTGCTTTTTTTTTATCCCATCTATCTCCCTGTGTATGCATGTAAGTTCCTGAATCCATCCATCCATGACAGAGCCCTCCTGTAGTTCCTGTGTGTGTGTGGGTTTTTTTTTCTTTTTCTTTTATGGAGTTCTAGCCTGCCAAGCTTTGCTCTGATAGTAATGTCTATCATCCCAGCAGTGAACATCCAGCTGGGCTTATACAGTCCCTACTGTTTGTTCTCCACTCTGTAATAACCCAACTCATACGGATGTGTCCCCACCTCAGTAGGGGAGATATGGGAAACATTCATGTTTTTTTGCAGCTACATAATATATTCAAGTTAATTATGACATTGTGTGTTAACGAACATATACTTATCCCTACTATTTCAACAGCCGGACAATATCAAACACTACACGCACCTGTAATGGTGTCAGGCAACATATAATAGTTCCTATGTAAGGATTTGTGTAGGCGCTGTCTCAGAAGTTTTATAATTCATTCTTCTGGTAGTGTTCTGAGTCCTAAGTAGTCACTGTTATGTGTTCCTGTCATTCTGAATTCATCCTGAAATGCTATTCAGTTCCACAGGGTCGATTTAGGATGTTGAAAGGGGCTTTGTTTGATAAGCCAGTGCACACTTTTAAGCTGTACTCACGGCTTGTGTCATGACATGTCACTGTGGGTTCTTTCCCCTCTCTCTTTTATTTTTGGTTAAAGGCTTGAATGAAGGCAAGGTCTGAGAAAAGGCCACAGGTGACTTACCCCCCCCGGTTGTTAAGAGCCCGTTTTTTTTTCCCAGCAATCTTCTACTATGTTTCCAGTCTTTGCCATTAGTTAATCTGAAATCTCCCAAAGAGTAATGGTTATATTAAATATTCTGTTGAAATATTATTGAAATAACATCTCAAACTTTTACTTGTGACCTTTTGCTCTTTGACTTAGAGATAACCATCCCTGTAGACTCCACAGAGGTCAGGAGATTCTTAGGACGGTTAGAAAAGAAATATGATCTGAAGTTTGACGGTGGGGCGAGAGAACAGCTCATTATGGAAAAGTGCAGAGATACTTACCTATCTTCCCTATTTGCTGAGGCAAGACTCAGTGGAGGAGACATATAATGTGACTGAGGGCTACCTTGTGGGCTATCTTGTGAAAAATGGACTTTTGATGAGAAAAATGTGACCCTCTCAGTGTCCCTGTACTGTTTTTTCAGGTTGCTGTTGCCGCTACTGAGAGATCTCCAGTTAGGCTCACATCTGCACCATGGCAGGTCATTTTGATTTGATTGGATTTTGTGGAACTTTTTTCCTCCAACCTGATTTTGAATGATGACTTCAAACCAGCCTATCCTTATTCTACCTGTCATACATCTTAGATGTTGAAAAAGTCAGACCAAAACATACTGCCTTCTCTTTTGTATTCTACACCTGCTTTTGACCTTTCGGCTATGTTTTGGTGCATTTTGTGGGCTCTTCGCTAAAGACCAGAAATTGTTATCTGTACATTTTGATTACCATGTGTATCTTCACTCATTTTTCTGAAGCTATCCTTTTAAGGAAAATAACCAGCACTAGTACTACTGATCCCTTTATGACACTCACAACTTCTAATCCCTTTACGATGTTCTTGGTCTTCCTTTGACCGCTCAGTCTGATTTCATTTTAGCAATCGATTTTATGTCTTGAACTTTTGAGCAAGTGCTCCAACAGCTGAGGCTTGCGCTGTCATTGTAGGACATGCCATCCGAAATCCCACGGGGTGCTAGAAAGATTTCTCTACACTTTAATAATCCATGTTTTCAAAGGATTGGGATGAGTGTGCACCTTATTCTTCATTTGGCTTTAGCCCATCAGAGAGACATTTGGAACAACTTAAGGAAAAGTGTTCTGCTGATTTTTCAGCACGTGCAAATTTGCTTGACTATGTCTGCCAGTTTGTGTACTGTCCCAGAAAGACACATAAGCTTGTCAAAAAGTTTGATCATGTTTTAGTAGATAAGTATTACAGGTCTCAGTTCTCTACAAAAGAACAGAGCCTCTAAAATCATATACATTTTATTTTTAATCCATATCCCAGTTGCACGTTTAGTTATTTCAGCTACGAATACAATCCTGAAGTTTAGTATCAGTCATAAGCATCTTTAGAATCCCGTTTTCAAAACAGCTCTGTCATAGACCACTTACATTCAGCCTGTATATATTTATAGACGGCGTCAAAGGACTCCTGTCCTATTACACTGCGGAACTCTGACTGCACTGGATAATTGAATTGATATCCTTTGACTATTTAATAAAAACAGTAAGAGACATGTGATTATACAGGCATGTCCTCTTAATGTTAAATTAATTGTTGATAGACTGCAGTCTACACCTCGTTTGTCTCCTCTTCTGCTCAAGCTGTCATAAGTGGTCAGTTTTTATAGCTTATGTGCGGGTATGCAGCTGCATATGCAGGTGGTTAATGTTTTGACATATTGAGAATGATCAGTGTGGTAGAGAACAGGTGCCACTTCAGTCTGTGGTTGATGGGCTTGGAGTGCAATCTACTTGCAATTGACTGTGCTCCCCTGACCTGAGGGGGGTGTTATTTAGGAATATTCCCACAAAAAGAATTAAACTTCATTAGGTTTTCACCAAACGACCTGTGAAATGATACTTTCTCAGGTAAGCAATAGTGTCATCTGATGGCATAAACACTCACTGGCCACTTTATTTGAAACACCTACCTTGTAGGTACACTCAGGTTGGTGAGAGGCTATGGCCCATCTGTTGCCATGAACAGTTTGTGTTAGCCATCCTCCAGCTTCTCATCAATGGTCAGTGTCTGTGTAAAAACCCAAGTAGCGCTGCTGTGCCCAATACAGTCACACCGGTGTGACAGCCACTACCATGTCAGTGTCACCACTGTATTGACAATGGTCAGTCACTGAAATAATATTCAGTCAGTAGTGGTCCTGTGCTCAGGAACTGACCGTTGATGAACAGGGTGGCTTGCAAATGGTGCATGCCAACAAGTGGGCTATAGTCCACTTATGTACACCTATGTAATATGCCTGCAAGGTTGGTATACCACATAAAGTGATCAGTGACTGTAGGTTCATGGTGGGACTGGCCTGGGCAGCAAATATAGTTTTTCAGTCATGTCTGTTACACTCATGGCTGGCAAGTGTGTTTTTTTTTGTTTGTTTGTTTTTTTGTCATGCCTGTTACACAGTGTTACAATAGCGCGCTTCACAATGACACATAGAACCACCTTACCTGAATGCCTTTATCTAATTTTGTAAACTGACAAAGCCCAAATATTGGTAGCACTGCATTTGGTTTCCTCCTTCAGTGCCAAATACTCACTGATTTTCCCTCCTTACCCACAATCCAAGTCTGAGGTTTTGTGTTTCAGCAGTGTTTTGGTGGATCCACACAGAGAGAGGTCCACTGCTTCCAGTCGATGTTGACTGGGCATTTGACATAAATTCCTGTCAGATGCTATTAGATTAGAGCTAAAAACCATTTTGAACTTTTACAGCAGCTTCACACAGCAGTATGCGATAGTTCTCTTCTCTAAAAATAAAAATAACAGCTCCAGAACTTTCATTTCTATTTTCTGTCATTGTCAAAGTGTTGTTTCTTCTTAAACAAACAAACAAACAAAAAACCCCCAGAAAACTATTCTCAGAGTCAGAATGGCTGGATGACCACTTAGCCTCCTCTCCTGCTTCATCCAACACAACCTGCTTAACCGTGGATGAACTGGAGGTAGGTAAACTGGAAATATTTAAACAGCAGCACTGTATGTGTAAATCCTCTTGGCAGTTGAATTGGCATTTGGACCAAACCATTTTGAGTTCTGAGGCAAGATTGTGGGGAACGGAGACAGCTTTTTTATACATAATTTGTTTAGATTTGTAATTGCCAGGTTATAGCTGTCAAAATCTAATTACACTCTCCTTTTGTTTTTTAATTAAAAAACTTAGGTGACATGGACCAATGCGTATGATGCTGCAGAGCTTGGGGGCTAATTTAGCATTAAGTACTTAAGACTCTCCACTGTATTTACACTGAAAATGCAGGAATACATGGCCACCATGCAGACTGTGACAGGAACATAAAAAAGGGAACATAACATTTTATTATTTATACCAGGAAATCCCTTTGAGGAAAAATGTATCATCATCTCTGGGCAACTTTGAATAAGTACCGGGAGCATTAAGTTGTGCGAGTATTCTCAAAGACAAAAGGGTAGGAGGTGTCAGCAGTGGATACGTTCGAGATCAAAGCAGGGCCTTTCTGTCAAGCGCCTCTATCTGCTATTGAGATGGAAGTTTCTTTCTTTTTGCAAGCCTGTGAATCCTTGTCTTTGTTCTGCCTAAATGAATCCACCCTCTTAGGAGAAGATAGCTGGCAAGAATGGACTTGTTTGTCAAATACAATTAGCCAAAGCACTTAGAATGCTCTCTGTGCTTTTATCTTTGTTCAAAAGAAGACTTCTGCAAGGCCTCGTTTTTTTGGGGGTTTTTTTTTAAGCCGACATGCTCCTCTAGTTTACCCTTTGTAAGCTGAATTTGAAGATTTAATTGAGAAAACACAGAACGAGTCTGGCAATGCTGTTTTTTTTTTTTATGACAATTAATAACCGTCTTCCCTAAATTATTTAAAAACTGCAACTCAGTCAGAATATCCTCTTTAACAGGATAAGCTGTTTGGCTTCCCTGGAGAACTGACTGAGAATATTAGTACATATAGAAAAAAAAACAGGCCAGTGAACTTGCATTGAAGCAGGGCATTGAAATTCCATCTGAAACCCTATTGGACACGGGGAAAGTGGCTAACAGTGCCCCTCTAGCTCTGATTATGTAGTGCACCATATGCATCTGTGTATAGGAGCAACACTGATAAATATCAAGGGCATGAAATTGCCCAGTGCTGCTGGCTTGTGTGGACGATAATAACCCTGAAAATGGAACCATCTATTTAGCCACTGAGTGAGGTAATTACAAGGAAGATGGAGCAGGATGCTCACAGGAAGCTGTACCCCGGAGTAAGGAAAGCCGCTGGAAAGCCACTAGGAGGTTCAAATGATATTTAGATCCATCTGGAGGCTGCAGTTAATGAAGAAAACAAATGCCAATCTGGCGCTTTTTTTCTGCACTGGGACAGCGGATGGAGCCAATGGGAGCTAAGTCACGTTAAGCAGAATCCAGAGGTCTAGGACTGGGCACCAAGATAGCGTGTAAAAACCAGAAGGATTAGGAAAAGTTTTTAAATTTCTGAGTGTAACTCTAGACAAATAGCAAGATGGATGGATAAATGGATGGATGGATGGCGGGAGGAAGGGACGGACAGATGGACAGACAGACAGACAGACAGATGGATAGATAGATAGATAGATAGATAGATAGATAGATAGATAGATAGATAGATAGATAGATAGATAGATAGATAGATAGAAAGCAAAGTTTGTTGTCAAATATATCAAAGATCAGTACATTTCCTGTTTGTTTTCCCATGTGTGATATAGTTTTTTAAATTTGCTTACTTTATTAACATGTCCCGGCAACATTCCCGGCCTTATCTGAGTCGTACTTCTGGAGCTGACACACTGAGAGCAGATGGAGCTAATGACTGTTTGAGAGGGATATATTCCTGCACAAGTGTCCTGCTATTGGCAGTGAGTGAGACCCAGGTAATTAGGAGAGACTGGTGCGTGGGAGGAGCAGAGCAAGCACAAATCCTGCTCCTCAGCTGCTCCTCTCCTGGACACAATTTATCCCGTAGTTGCCGAACGCTAGAGCGGACCATCTGGCCCAACAGTGGGCCGCTGCTTACGGTGAAGACCGAACACATTTGACTGCGCTCAGAAAGAACTCGATGTCGGATCAGCAACCTCTAGGCCGTTACACCACACTGACTAGATTGCGTCTTCTGCATACCGCATGCCATGGCTGCTGACGTACTGTCCCGTCCCTGGATATTAAACAGGAGTGGTGATGGAAGCAAGTTGTAGAGAGAAGACATTGTCAGTGGGCGAGGTGGGGTAGGGGGTATCATTATTTCTCTTGGCAGTCAAAACCGCATCTTGATTCAGTAGGTTTCTATGTTGCTGCTGCAGGAAAATGTATGGTCATATTCATGCCATCATGATCAGGCGTCGTGAGCGATGGTAGAGTCGTAGTTTTGAAAAACTGGGCTCAGAGTGGACTGACCTTAAGATTTGTTTACAAAACACTGCAGATGTTTCCCTCAGCTAAATCCTGCAATCATTCATTTTGTTTTGTTTTGTTTTGTTGCAATTATTTATTCATGTTTTCATTTCTTAATCACGTGTTCAAAATTACAGAAACGTACATCTTAATTAGTATGCTGTTAGAATAATATTTTGTCAAATTGCTCTTAGTCCATGTGGGCTACATAGACTGGTGGTGCAGTAGATAGAGCAGCACAACGCAATGGCTGGAGAAATTTAAAAGAAAAGCAAAAAAAAAAAAACAGGAACGAACAAAGGAAAGAAATCTTTGTGGGTGATGATGTTTCCTAGAACACAGTGTTTCTCTCCATTCCCAGAGGAAAATTATATGACAAAGCAGAAAACAAATGAAAAGTCTTGCAGGTGGAGAAACTCTTTGCAAATGATGGAATACCCTTGAAATTGCAGTACATCTTGTTTTCATGTTTTTTTTCCCCCTCCTACCCTGGGGAAACAGCAGAATGTGTATTAGATTGGAAAGGAGAAGAGAAGCTAGGTGTATGGGTAGAGGAAATAAGTTTTATGATTTCATCGTCACGATGAGGAATGCTGCAGAAACAGAATGATCTCATTAAACGGATTTGACCAATAACTTAATGATGCAGCAGAAACAACGCTGTAATTTAACAGAAGCACACCATGATTACCCCACAAATGAGATCACAGGTTACGTAACCCCAGAGAAATTTATTTTAGAGATAGGTCTCTAAAATCTCTTTTGCTTTAAATGAAATGATGTCACGCAGTTTGATTTACGTCAATGACTCAGTTAAAATGTAACCCCTGTTTGACACAGGATGATAATTGTTTCTTCTTCGTCTGAGTGAGCTCATTGTACGACCACACTGGTGACGACACTGAGTCATCGGACCGTATCTGCATATATTAAACGTCTATGGGGTGTGAAATATCGAGGAATTCGGCGTGTGTCTGGACGGATCTGGTACGAGTTCATATTTGCGTGTGAAGTGCACGCTTCCCCCGTTGAGACCGACGTTGTTCTCTGGGGTTTCCAGCTGCGTGTTTCGCACTGTGGAAAGACAGCGGTGGGGATCTGACGGCAGCTATCTGCTCATGAGTCCCAGTTAGTCTGACTGAAAGGGAAATAATGGTCTGTTGTCAAATGACTGCCTTGTGAAGAACAGACAAGTGTCAACTCAGAGCTGCAAGAGAGACACTACATAAGAGTTTGTACAAACAGAGCAGAAAACAGAGGCATGTGTAAACGATTCCCATGACATTTTGGTGAAGGGGGAGGACAGAAAGTAAGAAAAAAAAAAGAAAGAAAGAGAGAGAAAGGAAGAAAGAGGGAGTTCTGCTGGTCATAAAAACTCCTCTTATGCTACACCATTTGTGAAAGTTTAAACAAGGCACGCAAACTGCAAGCCATCAAACCCATTACTAAATGATATTTGACACTACACTTTTAAGTGTACTTACAAATATAGCTCCAGGATGTATTCACAAGTGTGTGCTAAAATGAATTATTGAGCTATGGCATATCCTCTCCCCTTATATTCTCTCTCTCTCTCTCTCTCTTTCTCTATCTCTCTCTCTCTCTCACAGACACACACATTTGCACAGAGAGCAGTGGAAGCTTTCCTTTGAAATGCATCAAATTGGTTTCCAGCTGTTCTGCCTTGGCACATGTTTTGCATGCAGCGGCAACAAACAGCCAGCAGGCAGGGATTCAGCCGCATGCACAGGAAGACAGTAAAGTGGGCTGAAGAAAGAGTTCAGAGGCACTGGTGGCAAACCGTTTCCAAGACAATGGAGCAGCTGAACATGAAAGATGGCACACAAGGGCCGGGAGATGAGTAAATATAGTCCATGGAATATGAATGAGAGAACGAGAGAGAGAGAGAGATAGAGAGAGAGAAAGAGAGAGAGAGAGAGAATTCAAATCGGGGAAGAGACAGAAGGAAAATCAGAAATGTGTATTCAAGCAGAATGTGGATAGGGGACAACGTGTCCTGAGAAGACATCTTATTTGGGATTATCTCTCAGTTCTGACGACTGACATTTTTATATTTATCATAACACCTCAAAAGAGAGAGTGAGCAACACGCCACACATTAATGTGCAAGAGGAGTCTGTATCTGCACCATAGTTCAAATGTACTGATGTAGTTACGGGGAAAGTATGCAGATATACGGAATTAATGATCTGTAGCATTTGCAGTCGCTATATAAACTTTGTGACATTTGTTTGCATTCATAAGCATATGGTTTGATCATATTAGACAGACCTTAAGAAGAAGGAATACATACATCCCTGTTTTTAGTTGCACCTCCATGCACAGTGTTAATGAGTTAACAGTTATGATGAGGCTGGCATGCATCCCCTGTGACACTGTGTGTTTGTTTACTTCAGCTCTGACTGTGATACTGGGCCAGAATTGTAGTCGCGATGGCAAGAAGACAGTTTAGAAGAAAGGGAGAAAGGTTTGTTTTTCTCACACTGTTGACTTTCTGATTCAGATGGTGTAATGACCCCCCCCCCCTCCACACACACACACACACACTCACACACTCACACACACACACCCCGCCTCCTCCTTCTCTTGTCTACTCTTCTGTCGCTCTCCTCCAGGCTCAACAGGCCAGGCAAGTGGAGAGAGAGAGAGAAAGCGAGAGAGAGAGAGAGAGAGCAAGAGGGAGAGAGAGAGCGAGAGAGGAAGAGAGAGAGAGAGAGAGAGAGAGAGAGAGAGCAAGAGGGAGAGAGAGAGCGAGAGAGGAAGAGAGAGAGAGAGAGAGAGAGAGAGAGAGAGAGCAAGAGGGAGAGAGAGAGAGAGAGAGAGGAAGAGAGAGAGAGAGAGAGAGAGAGGAAGAGAGAGAGAGCGAGCAGGAGGGAGAGAGAGAGCGAGAGAGGAAGAGAGAGAGAGAGAGAGAGAGCAGGAGGGAGAGAGAGAGCGAGAGAGGAAGAGAGTGAGAGAGAGAGAGAGCAGGAGGGAGAGAGAGAGCGAGAGAGGAAGAGAGAGAGAGCGAGAGGGAAAGAGAGAGGGTTAGAGGGACAGAAAGAACCGCTTTGTTTTTTCGTCTGTGTGGAAACAGTCCCTGGGGGGAAACCCCTGTTCCGGGTGTGGGACAGAAGGTCACGTCGCTGCAGTTACAGGTTGTAATTGATTTTTCGAACCTCAAAACAACCAGATGTTCAGCATCCAGTCAAGATCATTAGCCCTAATATGAAGCATTAGCATGGATATATGGCAATCTGCTCCAAATTACTTTGAGTGAAAATATCATGAATCAGTTGTGAAGACAGTTTCAGTGAGGCAGCATTATGAAGAGTTAGCACGTGAAGTTTGTTTAATTAAGGAACCGCGTTTACACTGAGTGCGCAGCGAGGTAGCCGGAAAAAGAGGGGGAAAAAAAGGAATAAAAAAAAAAAAGATGGTGGGTGTCCCAGCCTTTTCACTGTCTCTGTTGAGATTAAAGATATATCATATAGTGAGGGGGGAGGGGGGGGGGTGTTGATGCATGCTTCATTTGCGCTGGCCATTGTTATTTGGCTAGGAAAAACCGTGACAGTGTTATTGATTTATTCCAACAACCATGAACACACCTGGATCTCTATCATTTTTCATCTTGGGCAGAGGCCATGTGATGAATACGGGCCCAAGTCCAGATGCAGTTTGACAAATGGGGGTGTCAGTGATTCATGGGCTATCACTTTGTCATATTCCTGAATGTGGATCCCTAGTATATGCCCAGGAATAAAGAGCTGGCTTCTCTGCTGAGGGATTAACTCTAAACCCAATGAGGAAAAAGTGTCTTAGTTTTCAGGTCGAGCTTCTGCCAAAAGAGACAGCAACAACAACAGCCACAACAACAACAACAACAGCCACAACAACAACAACAACAACAACAACAACAAAACAACATCAACAACAACAACAGCAACAACATAGTTATTTGAAACTCCACATCATTACACAACGCGGTAATATACTGAACTGCTGGTTTAAATTCAGTATTAAGATAAATGAACAGTTGAAAGGTTCTACACATGATATGGCCTTTGATTCTGCCCTGGTTGTTCTCTGTGGCTCATAAAATTGTGTGCAGTCATGGTCTCTTCAATGACAAACAGCTAATAGTGTGAATGTGAGATAATAGGTTATTTACCTCTCTTGACTGAATCATTGCACTTAAGGGTTTTAGATGATAAGCCACAGAGGAACTGGGCTGTGAGTGCATGGATTAAAAAAAGAAGAAGAGGAAGAAGAAGAAGAAGAAGAAAAAGAAGAAAAAATTTGGCTAAGTGCCTGTTCATCATTAATGACCAGATTGCCATTATACCTCCAGCCTGCATGGTGCCCATACAGAACGTTTTTCTTTTTTTTTTTTTCTGTTTACTTCATACGAATCCCCCCAAACATTAGAATAACTAAGAAAGACTGGAATCCAGAGTATGATCATGTAAACTGCATAGAAATCTAAACAAACTGACTGACTGAACAATGGAAATATGTCATCTTCCTATTTCTATTGGTCACGGTTCCAAGCTTATCCAGGTCAAGTCTGAGGGCTGGCGTTCTCTCTCTGCTCTCCTGTGAGTGAATTATGTTCTGTATATACCGTCCACGCTGTCTTGGGGCTGGAGTCTCAGTGGTAAGCCAAACTCTGCCCCTTTCTCTACAACATGTCAGCAAAAAACGATTTAACAAAAATAAGACCTGAGGCTGAAGAGAAAGTGTGGAGGCTCAATTAAGACTCTTGACAATGTGTGAAGGTATGAAAGAATGATATGAAAGAATCGCGTGGTAGGGGGTTGAAAAGCTGCATGAAAGCTCTGAATTGTGAGATTTTGGGGGGGGGGGGGGGGGGGGGGGGGGGGGGGGGGGGGGGGGGGGGGGGGGGGGGGGGGGGGGGGGGGGGGGGGGGGGGGGGGGTTATTTCTTTTGTTTATGAAGAATGAAGCACATGGTGCCTGTCTTATCCACTCCACTTTTTCTTATATCCCATAGTTTTTGTTTTCTTCATGCTAATTCTGCTAATTCCACTGTATTACGGCCATCGCTCAGTTTGGCTCGACTCTCCAGTTTCCCTTGGGCAGCATCTCAATACGCTGTTGTCAGAGTGGATATACTGTTATCAAAGCAAACAGGTGTTGCTTTCAACCGGAAACCACGGACAGCAACACATATTCTCTCATAACAGATGACGGATAGATTTTCAAATCGTCCAACAGTCCGTTTTTTGAGTTTTGTAAGACGGTTGTAGTCTATAGTTCAATGCTATGAGAAGTAAACGGTAAATAAACAGGTAAATAGGTTATTGGTGCAACTCTTTTGGGGACCAAAGAAAGGTCCAGCGGTTAATCACCATTTAGGATCTAATTATGCGTAGCATAAAGCCATAAAGAGATTTCTAGATGTTCCATTAACAACGGCAGTGTTACAAGGGGGAGCAGTTTACATGACTGCTCTCATGACTGTTTTTGCATAAACAAACACTGATTAGATATGTCCTGAGCATTCATTCAGGACTGGCAATATTGTTTGTTCTAACAAGATTTTCATTTTAAAAAAAAAAGAAAAAGAAAAGAAAAGAAAAGAAAAAAAAAAACAAAGAACATGGCCAATGAAGTGTGTCCCTCTTCAGTCTGCACTGAAAACCCAATGCATGACATGTGTCTCACTGCAGTAATTACAAAACATCAAGGAGGAAATCGGTGCTTAATATGATTAAAAACTGCATGTTTAAAGTGTTGCACATAAGGTCATGTTTACTGCATAATGAAATAGCTGTAAGTTAGATGTAAGATAGGGTTAGAGAGCTGAACAACATGTCTGCTTAGGTAAATAGAATGATGTCGGTTGATTGACTGAAAAATTGAATCAACTCTGCCCCCTAGTGCTGGACTCGGAATTTATTCAACTGCTCCCAGCACTGTTTGTGTATTCCAGTTACTGAAGTATGTGTGTTAAATTATGAGTTTATATATTTGCCAAAACAGATTTACTGCTATTTGTCATTTCTAACCCTTTCCATTATACAGTGACCCACTTTTAGGGGGAAAAAAAAAGCAATATTTGGTTTTGCTACCATTAGTAGGTTCCACCAATAAAACTGTCCTATTACCATGGAGACAAGGTTGTTTGTAGTCCGTGAGCCTTCAGGCTTGTTTAGAAGACTGGACACCAGTAAATTGCTTTTCTAAAGATTCTCTTTTTTCACATCCTCTCTGGACACTTCAATCAGTGAACCTTTCATAAGCTTTCTGCTGGTCAAGAATTAATAAAGGATATTACCATATTCATTATGACTGAAGAGTTTTTCTTTTCCTTTTTTGTTCTGTTGGATTCAGTGACGTTAATGACTAACTATAACCATTTTGCTGAATAAATACTCTTTCTTGCCGAGTTGTTTTTTACCACTCCCTTCATGTTTTTGTCTCCTCCAAGAAACAGACGAGAAACATATTTTGTAAATTGAATATTTTCCATACATGAATAGTAACAATCTTATGAGGTAGTCTGTACATATGGCCAAAAAAATTCAGTGTGCATTTGTGGTGTTGATTGTGACAGGTGTTGACTGACGACTGGTTGATGTTACAGGGAGCTACTTTGAAGCCCAAGCACACATGTTCTTCAGTTGGCAGGGCACCTTATCATTCCAGAGCAGCTTCACACAGGCAAACAGCAGCATCTGAATACAGCGCAGTAGAACAAGCCAGCACTATTCTTACATGTCTCTGTGTGAGTTCGACAAAACAGGAGAGACCAGAGACCTGCAGAGAGAGAAAAATCCTTTTTCACATCTCTCTTTCTTAAAAAAAAAACAACAACACACACACACACACACACACACACACACACAAAAAAAACCCCAACAACAACAACAAAAAAAAATAATCAGTGCGTAAGACTCAGTGAAGCCACTGGGTCATTTAGCTTAAAGCATAAACAAGGACAGAAATCTCCCAGCGCCTTAATGACGTCCATTACCACGGTTCTTTATGAGCAAAGGCACACCTAACAGCTTTCACTGGGAGCAATTTAGAGCAATTCCATCTCCCCGCCCATGGACATGCATTTCCTCATCTCTTAGTCTGTCACATCTAACAGCTTATTATGATAAACCTTAAATGCCAGTCATTTTGATCATTCACTAGAAGTTTTTTTCTCCTTATCACAGTAATCCCTGCTGATTATCGATGAAAATCTAGGTCTTTTTTTTTCACCACTAAATTTTTGTTCATTGAAATTACCTCTCGAGCAACAATATGGAGTTCAGTTAGTTTGTATAGATGTTATATGTATGTATACAGAACTGTGATGTCCTTCACATCAAAAACAACAAATGCATTTTTGAAAGAGACAGCCACGATGTGAAATGCTGAAATTGTTTAGTCTGTTTCACCGCATGGTGTCTGGTAGAGATGGACATTATGCCTAAAAAATAGCGCAAGAGCACACACTATGCTGATAACTCAAAATCAATAAGGTACCAGTCCTTTGCAGAAATTAAATGTCATTTAATATTGCTTTCAGGGGGCAAGGTATTTGCATACCCCTAGGCTAACAGACAGCTTGCCACAGTGTAGAGCTAAAATGAATGGAGCCAACTCTTTGCCTTTGTCCTTGATGTGTATAAATCTTGAGAAAGAGCGATGAATATTATGAAGTGTTTGCTGACCGTGGGTCTCCAATGAGAGGTTCATGAGGGGGTAGGAAGCTCACATTCTGTTAATGATTAGCTTACAGAGGCATTCAACAGTCAACTGCGATATTCACAAACCAATATTACATCTCGCCACAAACCCCTTATGTTATGGAATAGACCAATCAGTGCTTTGCTAAACATATTTCATTTTAACTTGCTGAGTATGTCAACTCTAAGCTTTAAACTTGACACATCAGAGATGCGTCATTAGCTATGATTAGCATCTAGCTTTTATATGCCAATCTCTCAAGGCCAGATGTAAACAAAATGACAAACGTCCTTTCATAATGTGGGATATGACATTGGCAACTTCATAAATAAATGAATTTAAAAAAAAAAAAAAAAAAAAGGCAGAGAGCCCGTCTATCTATCTTCAGTGAGGTAATGTGTTTTTGTTTTCAAATGTGGGTGTCTGATGGAATAGCCTCAGGCCTTCGTGTGGATATTGATAAAGTAGAAGATTTCATTTGAAAACCGTTGTTTGTGGGACTCCCGTTGCAAACTCTCAGGTGTTCGGCCACGAAAACGTCGCTGAGGTGCAAGTTGACAAGTGTGATTTATCACACAGCAACAGAAAGGATGGTAGTTGACAAGAGTCCTTAAATAATGATCAATGCCACTCCTATTCCCTGACAACAATCATTATCCAAAAGTAAAGAATGAGGAAGGCCCTGTGGGACGGCATTCATCAAAGCCCAACAATGCAGGAGGCACTCGGCAGGGGGAGGAGCTCCAGAGATAATGATATCATTTTCAGTTCGGATTAAACCAAGTTTTCCTCATTTGAATATGCATTACTGCAGTGCATTGTCAACGGAAAATACCTTTAACGATTTTGTCTCACACGGGTCCAGACAAGAATACGCCTCTCTCTCTTTCTGTCTCTCTCTCTTTCTCTCTCTCTCTCTCTCTCTCTCTCACACACACACACACACACACACTCACACACACACACACACACACACACACACACAGGTAAATAGCTAAGCAGCTGCGTTAATCTAAAGCATTGTCACATTACATTGACTGTTATTTTGCAACTAAACTATGGAGTTATTGCCTGAGGAGACGTGCAATATTTGCTAATTAGGATCCTGATTGCTGTCATTTCAAGTTACGTTTCCTCTGGACGATTCATGTTCACAGAGTATGGAGCTCTATACGGATGGCATGTGAGGAGCAGCCCAGCAGACGAGCTGGATATTAATGGCATTATCCAGAGCCAGGGGGGGATACTGGTGCTGAGTGGAACAGCACGTCATTGCAAATCAAGTCACCTCTGAAGGCCGGAGGGGGGCGGTGGGGGGGGGGGGGGGGGGGGGGGGGGGGGGGGGGGGGGGTGGGGGGGGGGGTACTGGAGGCCTCTAAGTCGCCAAACAGATCTTTTTTAAAGCTTTGCCTCAGGGCTCTTTTCTGGACAATCCACTTCCAACTGAGGAAACACAGGGACAGGATCCAACAGAAGCCTTACTGAACAACAGAGCATAGTCACACAGATACTGTGGGCAGAATTCTAAAATGTGCTCTCTCTCTCTCTCTCTCTCTCTCTCTCTCTCTCTCTCTCTCTCTCGCTTTCTCTCTCTCTCTCTCTCTTACTCCCTCTCTCTCTCTCTCTCTCTCTCTCTCTTACTCCCCTCTCTCTCTCTCTCTTACTCCCTCTCTCTTACTCCCTCTCTCTCATGATTTCTCCCTCTCTCTCTCTCTCTCTCTCTCTCTCTCTTACTCCCTCTCTCTCATGATTTCTCCCTCTCTCTCTCTCTCTCTCTCTCTCTCTCTCTCGCTTTCTCTCTCTCTCTCTCTCTTACTCCCTCTCTCTCTCTCTCTCTCTCTCTTACTCCCTCTCTCTCTCTCTCTTATTCCCTCTCTCTTACTCCCTCTCTCTCATGATTTCTCCCTCTCTCTCTCTCTCTCTCTCTCTCTCTCTCTTACTCCCTCTCTCTTACTCCCTCTCTCTCATGATTTCTCCCTCTCTCTCTCTCTCTCTCTCTCTCTCTCTCTCTCCCTCTCCCCCTCTCTCTTATGATTTCTCCCTCTCTCTCTCTCTCTCTCTCTCGCTTTCTCTCTTGGACTTGCCCTTTCTCTCACTCATTCACTCTCATGCTTTGTCTCTCCCTTTCCCTCTCTGTCGCTCTGTGTGCGTGCATGTGGATGTGGGTGTGTTTGAAATTACAAAGACGCCAGAGAGTGAGAGGCATAGCTCGCACACTCCATCCTACTCAGTCTGCTCTCTGTCTAGAAGACAGGGCTTGACTGAAAGCTGCTCCACCCTGTCTCTTCCTCAGCGCTTCTTACCCAGAAAACCAAGTTCTCACCCCAATTTAGGGCCGCACGACACCCACCACGAGTTCTCGCGTCGCTCTGTCTAACCCACGAGGTTCTCAGGTTTGAATTAAACTGAAAATGAAACTCAAATGTGTGGTGTGAGTAGACCATCTCTTCTTTTTTTTTTGTGAATTGTGCTTGATTAAAGTGCAAACGGCCAGGAGTTTGTGCTTTGGGAACCAGTGCAGAAATGCAATATGCAGGAGTGCAAAGTTTCTCATGTTGTCATGTGCTGCAGTCTACGACTGGTTAAAACAAACATCGCCCCCTTCCCACCATGCGCCTTTTTGCCTTTCCAGAAAAAGCAATAATGATATCAATCAGACACACACACACACACACACACACACACACACACACACACCTAAAAACAGAACATGCATGAATATTTTAAATCATTCTGATGTGTGGACATGTGTCAGGAAGAGCATTTAGGAGCAGAAACTTTTTAATGCAAATATTCAGCATTCAGTTGCTGAGGAGTCACACACAAGCATCTGAGCATCTGAAGACAAGCACTAGTCCAGTGCAGAGATCTTGACCCCCCCCCCCCCCCCCCCCCCCATCCTTTTATTTCTAATAAAAGTCTCATTACTCTAAACATCACATTTCTTCTTTCTCCAGTCTATGACACACATTTAAGAGACTGCATTGCATAACGACACTGCAGTTCATATTTACACTTTAAATTGTGCTGGTTTGATCCCCGCTTCTAATTCAGACCATATATTTGAAGTTGGAGACGTCCCACACATAACATCTTAACGTTTCTGTATTCCGCTGCGGGCTGACCTCCCGTGGCCCGAGGCATTAAACATGAGCGTCACGCCCGCTTGTTGGTGCTGATTGGAGTGGTGCCACGCTGTGGGAGTGAGGTTAAGATGTCACCCTCGTCAAGGCGTGTACCACTGGTCACCACTAATCGACCTTACCTCTCCATGCCGAGTGTCTGAGGGCACTTTCACTGGCCCCATCTTCCCTCTGACCGAGGCTCTAGAATGTTCTATTCCCAACCCCTGACAGGAGAGCAGCGATAAGGGAGGGAGTCGGGGGGGGGGGGGGGGGGGGGGGGGCGACACGTGCCACGACTTCGCCGACACTGCGCAGGCGCAGTCTCCAGGGTCAGCCAGGCTAATTGGTTTGTGCACACTGGGAATGGCTCATTAGCCGTAGCACCCTAAAGAGGCCACGCTCTCTCTCCCTCTCTGTGCCGCCTCTGAAAATGGCCATAAAGCCAAAGGATAGAGGAGTCCTGGGGTTTGGGGCGTATGGAGTGAGGTCACGGGGCGCTATTTAAAAGTACGGATAATAAGTTTCCACTGGATTTTTTTTTTCCTCTCCGGTTTTATTATTACTTTTTTAATAAAAGGTTTTAGGGCCGTTTAATGTGCCTAGGCCTTTTTTATATATGTATATATATATATTTTTGTAAGGCTGTTAAGAATACACCTAGTGTGACTTTGACCTAGACTCTGTTTTAATCATATCATTTCAATGCTCGATCAGTATGTGGATGGCAAGACCTGCAAAGCACCTGCGTAAATAACTCTGTAAATTACTGGTTTGGTTAAATGATATGTTTGAGACTGAAGTTGGGCCCTTTATGCTGGTGATTATGGAATCCGTCGCGCGTATGAGAATTTATGACGCGGCCATGAAAAGATGCAGGGTGTCAGGTAGTCCATTAGCGGCGAATGGGATCAAAAGGCTGGATGGTGAGATTAGTCCTCCTGTCTCTCTCACCGCTCATCGGAATTCTGAGCAGGAAGCAAAGCCCACAGAGTCATAATTTAACATTGAGGAAATCATGAAAGCAGAGCAAATTCAACCTCACTCCTATTGAATAACAGGCCTGTCTGCGGAAGGGAGCGAAACTAACTGTTGGCCGTCTGTTGGGAGGCCAGGTGTCGTTAGTTACAACAAGTTTGGGGTCATGTGATCACAGACTCATTCATAGAATCATATAATGATAAGCTGCTCCTATGTCTTGACACTTTGCAATATTCTCCAACAGCACAAAACTATCAAATGGCCAATATAGCTCTATTCCTTAAAGAGGAGGATCCCAGCAAAAAAAAAAAAAATCGAGGCGCGGCTGCTTTCTCGGCTGATTTAATCACACCAGCGTGATAACAGCGTGACAAATGTTCACTTCTGACCATATTTTTTCATGACATTTTAATAATTGTTACAGATTAAGATGACTTGCTCAGTTTGTGTGAGCAACAACGCTTTTTTTAAAAAAAAAAAACGAATTTTTTTCTCGATCTTTCCTCCAAAGAATAAAAAGATTTAGGAACACCGGTTCCCAAGTCTCTTTTTTTTCCCGTCAATGTTTTGGCACCTGTGTTAACTCAATCACTTATCAGCTCCGTCCGTGTGCAGAATTGAAATTTGTAACGTGGCAGTCCCCCACTTTCTTCTTCATCACTGCGTAATTAGCTGGAGATGGTGAAGATTGGATTTGTGAGGAGCCTCATGCCGGCCCAGTCACTGATCCCCGGTGGGGAGCAGAGGTTTGTAATTGAGATGAGTTGGGAAGGTAAGTCAGATTGTGTGAGCAGCCTCACAGTAAAACATGATTAATACACCCATCTGAGAGTGCGGGGAAGAGAGAGAGAGCTGTCTGCTTATGATGTTTCACTTAAGCACAAAAACCTTGAAAACAGGTTTTTTCTTCATTAGAGTGGGAGATAATTTATTACCTAGAGGCCTATCCTCAAGGGTATTCCCAAATGTTTGTTTTGAGTTTGATTTATTCCACACTGAATGCGTTTCAGAGTGAGAACATAAATACGCTTCCATGTGCCTGTGATGCAACCTGATTAATTTGGTGGAAGGACAAAAAAAGGTCCTGATTTGATGTAACGTGATTAAAATTATTTTAGAGACCACTGTCAATCCTGAACACATCCACCGTGACTGCCTGAGGATTCGTTAAGTGGACCCTCACTGGGAAAAAAAAAAAAACATTATATTTTTTATCCGTAACAGACCAATGCATACGTGTCTTTAAAAAGTCCTGATGATGATTTGTTTTTCGCAGGAAGAAAACTGTAGTATAGACACTGGCACTGCACAAAAAGCTAACTTTGAGCGGTCGATGGTCTTGAAGCCGAAGTTTTGGCCGAAGCTTAAAAATGAGAAGAGTAGCTTTCTCCTCACATGCTACGAAACGTTTTACAACATCGTATTGAAATCCTCTAGTCCTCAAAATTAAAACCACTCTTCTTAAGGAACTGCCGATTTTTTTCTTATCAACACAGGACTGGTCTGAAGGTCTCTCTTACTTCCATGTATTACATCCCTTTACTGTTCATACTGACCCATATAGAGCCATTCTTCTTGCTGTTCTACAGCCCCCACCAGACATCACTGATTAGCATTTAGATTTTTTATACTTTTTAGACCTCATTTTATCAAATCTACCCCCGAGCAGGTCAGATTTTAGAGCTACACCCATGATACATTTGTATTGTGTTTTGGCCTAGCAATAGGAGCTGTTTTGTCAGAGCACTAATCTAAATAACTGGCGCTGGCACAGAAATTTATCACTGATTCCTCCATTGCTGAGTCTGTTACCAGTGAAGGCGGTGGTACATATGAATACGCTGAGCTATTGTGAACAGCTTTGGGCAGGAGACGAAGAGAACTGATTTAAAAACAGTTAAACATGAGCATAATCTAAGCTTATCATCAATTCTACATTCAGAAGGGAAACTACCGAATATGTGAAGACCGATGGTGAAATTGCTGAACATATCGATTCTCATGCGTGTATCACGCATAGATTGACCTATATGGCTTTTATTAATGAGCACTCTTGCTGACTGAGACTCCCATGCTGGAGCAAGAGGTGAGAGAGAAAGGTTATATAGCACATGGTGCTAACTGGTTTGCTAAATGACACAACTGAGATGACCAGCGATGATGAAGGGCAGAGATGTTTCCTTTGTCAGGATTTTATGTATTGTTGTAACTGGTCCCAGTAAAATGTAATTGGCCGTGTTTTTACAGCGACGTGGCATTTGGAAACAAAATCAGTGCTATTGGGAGGGTTGTAATTTTCATTCAAGGGGGTGTCCATTGTTTTGAGGATCTGTAGTGAAAATTCAAAGAGCCTTTGACTGGGTGGCATGAAAGAAGAATGTGACAATAACAAGATGCATCTGTGAGACGCGGTTTGTGTCCGATCTTAAGCGATAACACAAGCTGGCTGGACCAACAATAAGAAATTGATCTGTGAATGCTGACAGGGTGAAAGGACTCTTATTTGGGGTGTAGACAGGAATGTCATTTAAGGACTTACCTGCTAGCTCATAACTAGCTTAGTAACAAACTGAGCTCATCTTTAGACTAAAACCTAAAACAAATCCACTTTGGATTACAAATGATGTGTTTAACTTACATGCTCCCCCCCCGCCCCCCTTCCCTTTTTTATAATTTACCTTTTTTGGTACTCAAAAAATATTAAAACTTTTTTAAAATTCTGCCGGGGCATAGTAAAAACACAGAAATCCCACTGAATCATAGGTATGTTCCAAATGCGCTCTCTTGTTCAAAATGGATTAGAGTCAGTGCCATAACAGCTCTGACGTTTTAATTAAAGTAAAGCCAAGGGATTCCATATTCATTTTTCCCATGTCTGAGAGACAACCAGAGTGATTCATGAGGTGCTCATTCACAGGACAGAAAGCACTGCTTGTAATACAACACCTACACTTTTTCTGTCTCACTCTCTCTCTCTCTCCCCCTCTCACACACACAATCACTCTCACACACACACTCTCTTTCTCTCACATACCCACTCTCACATACTCTTTCTGTTTCTCACGCATGCAAACACACACACACACACACACACACACACACACACACAGTCATGCACACAGTAGGCTGCATGTCTCTATTTGAAACCCTCATTACAGAAGTTCCCTGTTGGCATTTCTAAACACTATCAGAGTGATGACTTATTTACAGTGTTTACTGTTTGGTCATATCACATAACACAAAGTTAACAATATATATTTCTACCCATTCAGTACAAGCCACTCTTTCCCCAAAAATAAATTAAAAGAACTGCCAGCAGATGGCGTCATTACTAAAACAGTAACATTAATGATTCAACACCCCCCCCCCCCCCCCCCCCCCCCCCCCCCCCCCCCCAAAAAAAAGAATATTGATCTTTTGACTATTGATTTGAGCAGCACATGGTACAATAACAATTACTACGATACATATAAATCTGTGTTTTTATACAATAAAAAAAACATAATATTGGAAACATAGATATTACTGAATACACTTGATGTATGTATGTGTTAATTAAACAGCATATTTATTGGTGACTTTTTTGTCACAACATAATTTCACACATACATGACAAACACCATAAGCACCATAAGACGAATGCCATGGTAACGTCATGACTGACAAGGTCAAAAGGGGATCACATAAATCTCTTGGTCAATGTTTGAATTATCGTAATGTTCAATATTTGTGACTTGACAGAGATTTGCAAAGATATCCTTGAATATAGAGCGAGTTTTGGTGGTCTCATACAGGACACAGGTGAGTAGTTTGAGAAATTCCTTCCAGCTTGTTCTTAATTGCTCCTATTACTCTTCATTCAGTCTTGTCAGATGGAAAGACTACACCTGATTTGCACTGCCAAACGATGAAAAAGGAGCCCAGATTAAACTATCCTAAGAACATCACTGATTAAAGTTAGAGAAAGTAAAAGATTAAAGTAAAAAAAAAGTAGATCTTTAACCAAAAAAAAAAAAAGGTGAAATTTGGAAGCTACTTTCAAATCATTAATATCGTGATCTTTTGAGTAAATCTACGATGTTAATACCCCTCTTACTCCAACTCCACCTCCTGCTGTTTTTCATCAGTGTCGTGCCTTTGGTAGAATATACTGGAACATATGAGATGTTGCTGTTGGAAGAGAAAGGTGGAACAGCTGTCTTCTAAGGTGACTGGCAGGTCCTTTGACTCACATCACAGACATGCACGCCTCACGTTTGAAACAGTGACAATCTGGAACAAACTGATCACGAGCTTTGTGACACTTGTTTCCTATCCAAGGACAATATTTTTTTAACTCTGAGCGGCAACTCTCGCTTCTTCTCTGTTTCTGATCAACGCATTCATGAAAAAGAGGAACTGAACCATGAAACGAACCTCACATCAGTAGGGTTGGCGATTGATTCAGCAACTAAAAGGGGTAGAGGAGTGTAAAAAGAAGGGGGCTGGACCAGTAGGGGACAGCGGAGGGCAAAAGGAGACCAGAGGGGACAGAGGAGTGTATAAGGGCTAGAGCAGATTGGATGGAGGAGTTTAAAGGAAGGGCTGTGCCAGGAGGGACAAAGTAGAATAAAAGAATAAAAGAAGGGTTGAAGCAGAAGGAGAAGAGAAAATCTGAATGAGTGAGCAAGCGTGTTGTAAAAGCCATAGCACTAAAATCATTACTTATTGCTTGCTTGTGTGAACCAATCCAAAAAAAACAGACAAGGTAGGAATCACTGATGTTAGGTATGAATTGTACTCTGAGTGACTACACAAAGATTTAGGACATAGCTTTTAATCCGATCAAATTTCTAGTATTCTAAAGCAATTAGATTTTCCTTTTTTTGTTTGTTTGTTTGTTTCAGTTCCTGTTCGGTTCAGAGAGGAAGAGCATGTGAGAGAGAAAAAGAATTTTTAAAAACAAAAAAGAACCCCACAGCTCCCTGGGCTCCAATGTCAGAGCCAAACTTTAAAATGAAGTCTTTTCTTTTACTTTCCCTTTCCCTATGAAGCAGTTCTATGAAGAGATCAGAACAGTTTGCTCAGCAAATACTCCTCGTGATGGTCTTTTGTCAAACTTCGTTTCATTCCTTTAACTTTTACAATCCCTGGACACCCATATGTCTCCTTAGGTCTTACATCAAGGCCATTGTCTCACACCTCTCTATTTATCCTCAATCTCAAAAAAGAGACCCCTTTTCTCTGCCCTCTCCACTTCAAAGTTTTTCAGTTTTCATTTCCCACCTAAATAAAGCACTTTTCTCCACGCTTGGACTGATGGACCAGTGATGCAGTGAAATGAACCCAAGCAATCCACCATTACACGAAGAAGATGGAGAAGGAAAAGCGTTTGATTAAAATACAGTTCACTTCTGGAGATTAATTCGTTTAATTTTTTTCTCATTTTCAAATCATTAAATATTGCTGTGATTATCAAGATGTTTCATAGCTCACATGTTGGAGAGTAGTGTGGTATGGAGAAAATTTTCTGGTAGTCTCTGTGTGTTTCTGTGTGTGTGTGTGTGTGTGTGTGTGTGTGTGTGTGTGTGTGTGTGTGTGTGTGGGGGAGCATGAGGCCATTTGTAAATCACCACCACCTTGAGTGATTATGAAAATGAACAGACTAAAGTGAACAGTGATCAAAAATAAAAATGACTGTTTGAGAAGATCTAAAGAAACTGTGAAGAGAGAGATAGAGAGAAAACAAAATCCTAGAATTATTGTGCAATGCCGAGATAGACACACGTGCACACATGCACACACACACACAATCACACACACACACTCACACATAGAGAAAATCTTTATGTTCATCTGTGTGTGAACCTCGAGGTTTGGACGTGTTGGCTGGGAACAGTTTGACTACACGTATGACTCATAAGTTTCTCAGTCTAAACATTCAAACAGACTGTCTTTAAGACTGAGCTTAACAGTCAACTGTGTACATTTAGGACACATAGACAGACAAAGAAACAAGCAGTGAAGGGTGAGGAATCGTAAAATCAAAGAATTTTGATCAAAAGCAAAAGAGGGTCACTGTTATTTCATGTTGCATGATGTTAACACGGCTTTGCTAGCCAGAGGGTCAGTGGATGAGTAAATAACCCTGTTTTGTGTTGGGAGATTACTTCCAAAAGGAGAAACGAGGGTTAATAAAATATATATCTGGATACACCCTGTTTGGTTTTGGGTTTTTTTTTTTTTTTTGAAAAAGTCATTTTCATCATTTTTACCACGGAAACCGATGACCCCGATGAAGTTCAACAGTCTTTTGGTTAAATCCAGAGTCAGTGGATTGTTTACTGAGATGTGCTTTCTAGAGATGCACTGGACTTGAAAATCTGAAATTCTTTATGGGGACAGATTACACCTGAGGAAATGTTTTACCCCTATGCCCCAGACCAATAAAACTTTAAGAGGTTTAAGACTCTTGGGCCTTCATATTACCCAAAGTCCCAAATTAGAGGGAGCAAACGCAAAATATCACCCCCACCCCCCGTGAACAGGACATGCTTAATTAAACTAAATCTTTACATAATATGGCACCAAAATAAGAAACCTGACCCTTTTCCCTCAAGCCTTTCCCTGTACAAAAACCAAACATTTCTGACTTCATATATTTCTGATATTTAAGTTAGTTTAGATTAGCTGTTTTCGTTTTGTTTTGTTTTGTTTGTTTGTCTGGGTTTTTTTTGGGGGGGGGGGGTATCTGTGACTATTTTAACTTGATTTATTAAATAAATATGTGTTGACTACTAAAAGTTTGGTATTTATAAAATAGGGATATGAAGTGTACTCTTTTTTTCTTTTTAAATCTATGAATTCCAGACTCAGGTGATCAACTGCTCACCTGACTTCTCAACACTCACAGTTTTACACATTTCCTGAGGCCTGTGATTACAGAATACCTATACATAGGAGTGAGTTACACACTGCTACATTAACATATAACATTATAGTTTAACTGGTATACTGATCATTAGTATAACTGTACAATCTGTTAAATTACATGTACACTGCTGAAAACTGAAAAAGTCGATGGAAGCTATCGGTTTCTCTCTTTTGTGTGAGTAAGACTATGAGACAACGCTGTCATATAAGTTGTATTTGCAAAGGTGAGAAGACAGTAAATGTAAGATAGACTACTCATATCTCACCTGCCTGATGGTAACAGCGCCCACAAGGTCCTGTAAGTACCCTCCCATCACAGAGTCATTAAAACAGGTGTCACCACACGGCAAAACTCCAAAGAGAAAAAGGACAGAGGTTTCTCTTCTGCCTACAGTTATTCCTACGTGTGGGTTTTCACCAGGTTTTCAAACAGGAGGAGGTGCAATAGTGCCTGTGAACTGAGGGGCGCTGGAAGAAAAACGTGTGGTTTGGGGTACAGAAGTGAACAAAGTGAAAGAAGCAAAGAGAGGTGAAGTTTTTTGACTTTTGAAAGTACAGCTTACAGCAGGTCATGTTGTAGGTCTGTCCTCAAATCTGTTCATTTAACCTTCATTCCCTCACCTATGACCTGGAGCAATGTGACTGATATTTTCCAATTCACTAAAGTTTTTTTTTTTTTTCCCCGTTAGGTAAAAATGAAAGACATAAAAGTGAATTTCTTTTTTTTCTCCTCTTTTGTTCTGTCAATTTCTCTCAGTGACTCAAAAAGGAGACAGGTTCCTATGATAATATCACAGATTAATGTCCACATTAATGTCAAACATGAGTAGGCTATTACTGAAGTTCAGTTTGTGTGTTTGTGTGTGTATATGGACTCCAAAAACATAAAATCAATGTATATCAATCTCTAATGTAATCTAGACAGAGGTGTGGTGTGACTGCTTGGCACGCATTCGTAGGATGGATCAGTGATTCAAAGCCAAATTCAAAGAAACGGTTAACAGTTGCAATTTTATCATTCTCTTGCACTTTTCGTGGGCACATGCAAAAGTTCTTGAAGGACCTAATACACGATATGTGCAAAGTATGCGGAAAGTGTATTACTTTTTCCTTTCACATAATTACCATCTGTTGCACTTTCACTAAGCATTGCAAATACCAGACAGTGAAACCAGTGGAGACATGTAAGCAGATATACGCTACACCCATTTAGTTCCGACCAACACAAGTCTCCGTATATCTGCTTTGAATACGCACAACAAATTCAAACTTGATTAAAGTGTGGTTCTCTTTTTTTTTTTTTTGTATTATTTATTTATTTTTTTGACTGTTTTTGGTTTTGTTTGGTTTTGTTTATCAAAAAGGCACTTAGTTACGTTACTCACCCTCCTCTGTCTCGTCATACGTTTTGCGGCCGCAATTCTTAGTGGTTACCACAGAAAAACACATAGAATCTGCTTTAGTGGTTACTGTTGTCTCTGTGACACCTCATTGCACAGTCACCTCTATCAAACTGAGTTAAACACAAGGTCCAAACACCATTCTGAGGACGTTTTTTTTTTTTTCTGTTTGTATTACTAGACAGTGTGTCTCATGTCACGTCGGCCTAACGTGAAGGAGCTGGTGTTTCTGGTTAAATATGAAAAATGAGGAGTAGGGGCTAATCCCATTGTACGAACACCAGCCAGGGCAATCATCAAAGCAAGGCCGTTTACCGTTTAAGCGAATTAACTGGCGATGGTCACGCTCCATTCGCATTCACGTTCACACTCTGAGTGTGGGTAGGCAAACAGAACGTGACACTCATCTGAGATTTTGTTAGGAAAGAGCCCCTGAGACTGTAAGAATCTCTCAATCAGTCATTCCACCTCTTGCTAGACTTTAGAAGACACATGTTTTGAATACCAGTACATATGTTCACAGATATTTACGTGCGTTATGTTTATGTATGCTTACAGAAATTTATATAAACGCAACATTACAACCTATTAAGCAATAAAAACAACAATAACAAAAAGCTTCTTGCAAAGCTGAATGGATCTACATGCTGAAATGTGTATATTGTGAGGTTAAAGGACCTGACAAGGGAGTTCTGAGAACCTCTCTGTATTGAAAGTTTGATGAAGAGCAGAGCTGAAATTTTGACGGTAACAGAGATAGAGTGAGAGAGAGAGAGAGAGCGAGAGAGAGAGAGAGAGAGAGAGAGAGAGATTAAAACATATGAAAGTAATGTCACCTTTATCCCAGCTATTTTCTTCTACCATGAATGGATGAAAGCTTTATAGAGAGAAGTATAGGCTCTGTGGTGGAGTGTGGGTGGCCAGTGACTCAACACTAAACCACTCACCGACACAAACCTTACTCACAGTCACCCTGTTATCTCCAGCATTACACAAGACTCGAAGGGCCCCGCCTCTGAAAAACAGCACTGCTTCTTTGAAATAAAAAAAATCCATACAATGGCAATTCAGATTTGAGAATTTCCAGTAATCCATTTTTTCTTTCTCTCTTGGTATTACTCATTTTTGTTTTGCTTTTTTTTTTTTTTTTTTTTTTTTTTTTTTTTAACTTGCGAACGTCAGGGTTGATTTGATTTTCAGCCATTCGGGTTTACTGCAGCCGTTATCGAAATTTGCAGCACAAACTTTTTATGTTTCTGAACATGTCTTTAGATTAGTAATGATACAAACGTTAAAAAAAAATGATGAGCCTTCTTTTGTTGTTGTTGTTGTTGTTGTTGTTGTTGTTGGCCTCTTTTGAGAAATGGTAAATGAAATGCTAGACATTGTCGTGGTAAACCGTAGAAAGAGAGCACATCTCTTCTATTCTGCCTGCTAATAGCCTTAGTCGAAGATCATTTGGACTCAGTAGAGGCTGTGACCAATCTGATTCACAATGCTTGTGAGCAGACAAATGAAGCTAAAAGTCCTTGAGCCGCCATGAGAGAGCCGTCAGCCTGGGCGGCCGACAGCATCTCATTAAAGACCCTGATCTGTAAACAACTTAATATAATACTCTTTCCCCCTCCTGTTTCAATTCACCCTTACTTTTGTGAAAAGCAAAATATCTTCTCTCCAGGTCCATATTCATTTATAAATTAGACATAAAAAAAATCCAATATCATGCTACACCGCACCTTCTGTTCTTTTGTATTTTCGGCACAGGCGGCATGTTGCAAAACCAGATCTGATGAATTATCTCTCCGTGTTAGTTCATTACAGAGGTGAAGGATGTATGATTGATTGGGTTGTTTGTGGGTCAGCTTGTCAGAGTATCTGACTCTGCTCAGTCACACAGGACACAGGACACACTCCTCTCAGATAACTCAGACTGCCTGGAAAAACATGACCTGGAAGCTAAAGATATCGAAAGCAAAAGCAAATTTTCCACTGTAGTAACAAGTCAAGGGGTTCACTGTGTCGTGGTTCATGTTTGGACGAGTTTAACAAACGTCACTGAGTCGGATATGGCATATCTGAATTACAAGAAACATGGACATATCAAAAATGAGAGCATATGAATCTACCTGAACATCAGAATCATTTGGATTCCAATGAGAGTTCCACTTCCAGTGTCTCCACTGACTGAATATGACACAGTATGACTACAATATAAATACATACATATAACTACATGTTTATAACTAAATGTTTTGATTCTTAAAAGGTGAAAGAGATGCTGTTCTCTTGTTGTGGATGATAAAATCTTGACTTTTAAAATGGCATTTTGAACTTTGTGATCTTAAGCACTGTTTGGGTAAGGGAGCAGTTATCTAAGACTAAGTCCCTTTCTCTCTCTTTCCTCCACAGAGAAAAATCATGGCTTTGACCTTGAGAATAATCGCCTTGTGAGGAGAAACCCAAGGCATGTTAGTTTTGTTAGCTTGCTGCCTGAGCAAATCTATTTCCCAATAACCTCTCAAAGGAGATTAACCATTATGATTATCAGTCCTGGGTAAACAGGAGGAAGAGAGCAAAGCTTCAAAAACACAATGCATGAAAGATACACAGTGCACATTCAAGCAATAAAAAAGAAAGACAGACAGGCAGATAGAAATAAAGAAAGAAAGAAAGAAAGAAAGAAGGAAAGAAAGACAAAATGACATGAAATTAGTTTTTCTCTCTCTCTCTCTCTCTCTCTCTCTCTCTAAGAAGTTAATGCACTTTAAGATTTGTAGAACCTTTCTGGAAGAGCTCGGTGGAACAGTCAATGTACATAGTGAAAAAATCTAGTCACACCATCAAATGCCTAGACATCAAGGGGACCAAAGAGGACCAAAGCAGGAGATGGGGTTTGAGGATTCAACTGAATTTAAAAGGTCTAGCTCAGACAGACCAAAGCAGAGAGATTAGAGATTCATCAGTCTGTTTTTAAGGTGAGGCAGTTCTTTTCAGTTATCTCCCTTTTGCCTTGTCTTTGTCTACAGCCAGTCTCTTTGCTGTATCTTCTGTTATTTCACTGGCTCTTTCATTTCTTCATCAGGTGTCTAATTAATTTGTTTGTGTTTTCTTTTATATTACAAGGATTCAAACAATAATAACACAGTCTAATCATTTTTGGTTTATGATTTTAGGGTAACGTAAAACATAGAACTGACGTTATCTCTCAGCTGATTTGCTGATGGATAAGATGAACTCACGAGTTTATAGTTCATATTTTGGCACCTGTCTTGTTGGCTTCATATCTAACTTGATTTGTTTGTATGCAATTTGACTGTTATTCGGTGTTGAGCATCACCCGCTCTAACACTTTATCCTCTCGTAATGTTAAACGTTAATAAAACATTTAAACAACACCACAGGCAATCTGATCTGCTCACTGGGAGTGTCTGTATAAGGTAAAGTATAATTATGTCAAATTATTAATCAAGCATTATACTTCTCACAAATGGTCTACAGGGGTAAACATTTTTCAATTCTAATCTGGTTCCCATGATCTCATTTGAAATTATTTGTAGACAATCTCTGACATTCATCCATGACTACTTTATTGAGCTTAATAGACTTTATATGGCAAATATATGGTTACCCCCCCCCCAAAATAACAACTTAATTACAAATAAGTTTAACTGTTAATCATTTACAGAAATATTTTCAGTTAATATCATATACTCGTGTATTAAAAGGAAATTTCGCTCCTGAATGGGTTTTCATTCCATTCCATTTTTCACCGGTTCTCTTGTGAACATATCAGCACATATCCAGGTAATCAGCAATGAAAGATATTACCCCAGTCCAAGTTGTTATTGTTTTCTTGCTCGGTTGGACATTCTATCGACATCTCACGTCTAAGAAAACAAAGCAGATAAATTGCTCACTCAGTCACTTGCTTGTTGTGTATTGTGTTGTCCAGACAAGCCTGGACTGATGGTCATCTGGCACATGGGTCACACGGTGATGACCTATTCGGATGCCACTCTTTATCGCGATGGCACGCATAAAACCCATCTAAAAACCTGACGTACAGACAGGAGCCCTGGCGGCATCGTGGCAAGAGCGATGATCTCCGCGTAGCACGCTACTATGCTATAACTGAACTGCCACAAGGACGTTCGTGAGATGGGTTAGTCTATCAGACATTAAAAAAAAAGAAAAAAAAATGTCTTGTGTGTGTGTGTTAGTGTATTTGTGGCTGTATCATGTTATTTCCATACCATTTCCAGGCTCTTTCCTTTTCATTTTTCCTGATGGACTGTTTATTACACTGGTTGGAGTCTCTGCTTTACTGGAATGTATATGTAGCAGTTAAATAACACAGCTCATTACAGGAGCAGGTGGCTCTGTCCATGGAACATTTTCATTTTACACGATACACACATTTATAGCTCGCCCAGCGCCTGATCCAGCCTGTTCAGACAGTCAGGATACAACAGGATGGAGAAGTTAGCAAAGAGTTCCATCTGCCACAATGGGGTAATTGGGGAGAGGGTTGAAATTAGCATCAGTGAAATAAAATTGATAAAATGAAGTGCATGTGTGTGTGTGTGTGTGTGAGCGTGTGTGTATGCCTGTGTGTGTGCATCTGTTTTTCATATTGTTGCTTCCACAAAGAAAAAAAAAAAAAAAAACCCTGATCAGGTTACTGACTGGCCATGAATTTCAAAGCAATCATGGCTGCTGTCTGATTGAGATGTTGTGCACCAGGGGGCTGGTATGCTGCAATAACTCTAAGCTCTGCGCTCTGTTTCCTGGCCAAGGACTGATGAGCTCGCTACGAGACAGGAGTCTGCGTTCATCAGCATTTATAAGAGCTCTACTCACCAGCCTTGAGTCAAACTGACGGCAAACATTCCTCCAGCCCAAGCGTCTGCTGCTCTATTAGGATAGTGCCCTAGACCACGGACTGCTTCCTCAGCAGTAATCCTTTTCTCTGTCTGTTCTTAAACTGCTCTGCAATAGATCTGATGTTGACACACTACAAGGTACATGTGATGTTACGTCCTATCAGTGATGTATCAGTTTGTGATCAAACTCCATTGTTTCAATATGGCAGCATCTAAAATACTGAGCTAGGTGAAGTTGTCTGAAATCAAAATATTTCAGTGGCAAGGTTTTTTTTTTTTTTGGTTGTTTTTGTTTTGGTTTTGTTTTTTTAATATCACAAGAGGTTGATTGTCCTTCAGCTTAACGTGACAGGAGATGATACCAAATTTTTTGAAAATGCAGCCATTGTTGTAAAACAATATTGCAATTCCTGTAGTGTTCCTGTAATACAAATTGTGTGTATTTTTTTTTTTTTTAATCCAGACCAAGGGTAATGTTTCTGTGCTTGTTCTTTCAGACCTCAGTGCAGCTGCTGAAACTGTGAATAACAAGAGTTTGTTTTAAAAGTGTCATTTGGAAAATGGGGTTGGGCTGACAATTACAATGCTAAAATGATTTCAGACTCCATTAACTACAACAAAAGGTTTTCGTTAGTATAAAACCACTGGTTTTAAATGTCAAATCTCAACTAAAGAAACACAGTTTTGGTCTTAACCGTGACCAGAGCTTTAAACTTCAGATAAGTTTGAAATTTAGCAGCTACCATCCTCAAAACAACTGTTCTTTACAGAGACATACAAAGTTAATACATGTATTCGTCCCCTCTCTTGATTACAGCTACATTACTGTGTCCCTGTGGTTACCATTAAAAACACACACTACTCCACTAGCACCAGTATCATTCAGTACTGTATACTGTACAGTATTAAATAGCCTTGCACCAGGGTTTTGTTCATACGCATTTACATGCATACAGTCATACATGCATTTTGAAAAGAGAATGTCATGTCATAGTTTGTATTAAAAACCTTTTATGAATTAATCGGGTATCACACCGCTGAAGCCTTTAATTTTGTCCTGAGACAGACATAAAAAAGACCCTCAGAGCAGAACGCAGTGTGAGCTGGTCATCTTCATGCTGTTTCACTGAAACATGTGAAGGATCAAGAGTGCCATCTAGCAGCTTCCACTGATGTTACCATCTGTGCCCCCACAACATGGAGTTAAGAACTGTTTTTCCATTTACTTTTTTTTTTTTTTTTTTAACCCCATTCATTCAACATACATCTGTTGACAGACAAGTTTCTCATTGCAATAAATAAACAAACAAAGATATTCATAAATGAACTACGATGACGTTATCGCTGAGATCATTTTCTCATTCCAATAGAAAAACTCTGCAATTATGTTTTGCATAATGTCTGACATCTAAATGCAAAGACCATCTCGTTTTGCATCTTTATCATTGTCTAGTATAGTTAATTACTTGCAAAGGTTTCTCGTGAGTAAGATATATTTCAAAGCAGAGCATGAACCATTTTACCAATTTATCTGACATTTATTAGCCAGACCTAACACTTTTTTTTTTTTTCACCGGGCAGGAAATGGCTTTCTCCTGTGAAAGACCTCGCGTTGTTTCCAATCTTGGGTATGAAAACATTTCCTGTTTAAAAGTTCATCGCTGTCACGGGCTCAAACAAGCAGCGAGGTGCAGTCTGCACGCTCGCACGCTTTCACTAGCCTTCTATCCTCAGCACAGCGCATTGCCGTGCAAATATCCAGCTCTCAGGACCGTGACCTGAACGTGGGTGTTTGAAACATTTGCCTCTCTGAGGTTTCGACTCTTCGAGTTTTCTGGGGTTTTTTTCAGTCTTTCTCTCTCTCCCTCTCCCCCCCCCCCTCTCTCTCTCAACAGTAGCAGGGTTAATGTAGGCAGTAGGGTTAATGACTACAGATCTTGTGGTAAATTATTTGAAGTAGAATATGCGGGGGAGAAGAGAGAGAGAGAGAGAGAGAGAGAGACAGGAGCTAGTGCAAAGAGAAAAGAGAAAACTGCATGCTTAATATGAGGATAAGGGCCCTATGTGGTTTGGGCTGTTTTTCTAATCCGTGGTTTTGTGACACACATTTTTGGCTGAATTTGTGTCGTTCTTTGGTTTTCAATGAGAGCATCAACATACCAGACACAACAGCATGAAACTGATTTTTTCAGTTTGGTTTTTCCTGTTCTGAGAAATATTTGAATATGCTCTTAAGGGACAGTCGCATTCAGGAATTTATCCTCATTGTTACTTGCGACAGGGCTAGACACTATTGACATTTGCAGCTTCTTTCTATTCTCGTATTTCCACACTCAACATAGCGTAAGATGCTATACTCTGTGAAGTACAAAGCACTGCTGTTTCGGTCACTGAGGTGTCGCTGATAGAAACAATTACTCCTCTGAGATCTCCGTTTCCCGCTTTAGAAGCCTCAAGAATATGCACGTTGGCATTACCAACATTTCTGTACTGCATACACATGTCCTAGGCTATAGCTGAATATGAAACAGATGACATTTAGTTCACTGTTATCTTATGGAGGCTTCTTCGTTCAGGAGAGGCAAAAGAGGCACATCTTTTAGGGAAGTCAGGGGGCACCCTCCCCTTGGGAAAATGTTTTGCAAGATGAAAATTTAACCGACTTGCGATGATATCTGAGGAGAACGTTGGCACATTTCTGGTGAAATATTAAACTGCCATCTTCCAGTTATGCTATTTTAACGATTTAAATTTTTGACTCCTCTATGTTTAGAGCATACAGTGACATGAGTTGAAATTTCTTTACTAACTATAAGTTACAATTGTCTTCATAGAATTTTCGTTCTGGCACATGACTGCATATACCAGGAAACACATTAGCCAGTGCTAAGTTCCAAATGTGCCATTTTGGCTTGCATGAACACTTTTAGTGCTAATGTAATCCACTTTCACCTATGTAGATGCCTTCTCATATGATATTATATAAATTTAGGTAGTTTAGAGGAATAAAGTAATTTTACAAGCGATCGCATTCGGTTAACCCACGCAGTTCAACACTGATTCCGTCGGAACAAAAAGTAACATCAGAAATATATCCTCTATCTTCAATATCTTCCTCTGATAACTGTGATTTTTTTCTTTTTTTTTTTAATGACAAAGCACCTTTACTATGATCTGAACATTGATGAATAATGTAAATATCTGCTCAAGATTGTTAGCTACGTTCACTGAGTTAGTATTATCTCCCCTTCTAAGGATTTTTAGCTAGCTTGCTAACTAGCTGAGACGTGATTAGCTTGCTACTAAATGTGACTAATCTTCACAATGGCCTAATATAATCAGTTCATTATCTAAACATTCTTGAGCCTTTTGGGTTTTCAAAAACATATGTCAGCTGAAACTGACAGCATGTAGAGAGATACTAGAGCACAGTTTATTTCCTGTGCTCATCGTAGTGACTACGATTAAAGACGCCAATCGAATAAGGCATACACAGATAACATCTGTGCTGTACCTTTGTTGAGATTTGCTAAGAGATACGGCTAGCCTGAACAGTTCTGGCGGTTACTCAACTGATCTCAAATTCTATAATCTATACAACAGTTTGTTATAAATGTGTAATTACTTACTCAACTCGTTTCATTAACTTCTCTTTGTTACTTTTTTGATAACAATGGTCAAGAGCTAGTACGACTTTTATTATTTTTATTTATTTATTTATTTTCATTGGCTTTCAGGTTTAACCAATGAACTGATTTTCCAGTCTTCCCCGAGTTTTCAACAGTCTACAAAACTAGACAACCCCTCTCTCCCAACCCCTTATGACTGCTAAAAACGTTTTTTTTTTTTTTTTTTCGATTTGAGAGATCCTCTGTTCAAATTGGATATAAAACAAGCTCACTGGAGTGGATGTGCACACAGCTTGCACAACGTTAGCCTCATCCTACCAGTTCACAAAAGAGTGCACCCTAAGCAACTCACTTTCATATGTCAAGACCACAATATAGGAAACTCACTAAGAAGACCTTTTCAAGACCCGAGTGCTAAGAACAAAGCAGGGTTACAATTACGCAATTAAAATGCCGTTTATCAGAAGCCTACACGAAAAACAAACAAACAAACAAAGAAGGTAACCTAGCATAATCATCTCATGAAGGCTCATCTCATTCACAGTGGAAATATGAATTTGAAATTCATTGGTGATTTCAGTTCTCCTTGGCCAGTCATGTCTCTCACTGGGGCTTCTGCAACCGTAAAGCCTATGAACATGTTTAATTTGGGTTCAGTTGTTTAACATGCCTGACTGTACTGACCAAAAGACTTCAGTCTCAATGAAAACTTCATACAGCTACAAATTGATCACAGAATCCAAAGGTTAGAGCTTTATGTGCCCAAACATTCAGCATAGAAAGAGTGTATCAGTGGAACAGTGGTACCCTATTCTGTCTCTATCTAACTTTTAAGAACTTATAATAGAAGAAATATGCCACAGTTTCATGAACCCAGAACTAATGAACTAAAGGGTAAAGCATCTGATATTGGTCTGAGTGCTTCTGCAAAAAGCCCTCACTGGAATTTAGCTGCTTTGATGTTCAAGTTGTTATCCATAGACCCATGTGTGGCAGGGGTGCTGTTTCCTGCACTGCACACACTTGGTTTCCAAACTCAACACAGCATTTCACACCTGATGTTATCGACAAAGCGGAGGCGATGGGGGGGGGGGGTCTTGGTTCATGTGAACTGTATGACTGTCTACATTGGCAATAGAAGACCGCTTAGTAGATATCTCAGTTTAGTAGGATTCTGTATAACAATCAATTAACACATGATTCTGAAAAGAGAATGAATAGTGAACGTTCATATTGGATGAATTTATTTCATCAGCAGAAGTTAGAGATTCTACCGAGAGACAAAACCAATCAGTGTTTCTGCATTTCCTGGTGTATCCCATTCCCACCAGATCAGTGTCTTTAAGAGTTTTAAAATCATTTATAGTTTCAATACATGACGCGCAAGTCATTTTTCATGTTCCCCTACGAATTAGTTTGGCTGTTGTCAGTGTTAGTGTTATCCAGCCATATGTAGCTTCAGTCAAACAACCTTCAACATTTCCTCAGTGTTATCATATGGACAATGTACTCCAATTTATGGTCATTTAAAGTGTGACCAGATGTAGTTTGCGGCGTCTTGAAATTGTTTGTAAACCCCTATAAAAAGAGAAAGAAAAAAATAGGACCCTTAGACTGTTTAGCAATGTTATGTGGATTGGAGGTGAAAAACAGTAGTTTGAGCAGAATGAGGGAAAAGGGGAGGAGGGGGGTGTCTAACGGTTTCCCCTCCACTTCAAACAGCATACATTTAAGCTGTGGAAACTAAGCCAGTACCTAATCAGGGGCGAAGGTAAACAGACAAATAAGCGTTTTGCATTTATGAAAAGGTCTCAGAGAAGTATAGCTCATGAAAATAACAAATAAACACATAACAAGTCTCAAGTCTGCAATGCAGAGAACATTTAGCCTATTTAAACTGCGTTTTACTGACTGCACTGAATAATATGAGTTATTTTCAGCCACATAACAGAGCAAATCAAATAAAAAAAAAACAAACAAACAAACAAAAAAAAGAATTTTATGTATACAGTATATTCAAAGTGAAAACTTATAATCTGTTTGGAAGATGTTGGTGCTGTGAGATGTAAAATTAGGTGTTTTAAAATGTATGTAAACATGGAAAAACACGACGGATAGACAGACAAAATCGGCATGTATGTGCAGTTTTTACATTTACCAGCTCTGTCTCTGGATGTACTATCTCCAGTTTTTCTCATAAATCTTATTTTAAAAAATGCCAAATTGTACATTTACAAAATGTGAGTTAGGCAGACAGTGTAAAAAGAAGAGAAAGAAAACAAAACACCTATTTTCATGAACAATGTTAACTAAATAAATTATCTGGTGTGTACTCAAACAGGGCTGTTTTGTATTACTGATATTCTATGTGTGATGTAACTAATACACATCACATTAGTTATGAGTTATTTTAAGTATAAGTGAAGTACAATATGACATTGATACACTTATTATCGTCATTCAAAATGTTTATGGTATAAACTTAATCCTCTTCTGAATTACTGAGATACATTGCAACAGCTGGAGATTACATATATAGTATATGTGTGTGTGTGTGTGTGTGTGTAAATGTACATACAAAATGCGCTCAAATTCTGTAGAATGTTACAAAATGAAGATTTCTACCTATTTCATCATCACCTCTTACAGTAACAATAACCCTTCATTTAGTTACTGTAAGTTTCCAATAAGACAATAACCACCATGACTAATGTGACCTAGTCTAATTTTTTTATGTTAAACAGAAAAACCATTTCAATGAAATCAGTCATCAACATTAAATGTCAACATTGTCTCATGTGTTCTATCACCAACATGACAAAATGAAGACAAAGTCTGATGACTGTGAAGGTTTTAGTTTCTGAACATTTTGCGCAAAACATACACAAGTCTGGTATGGAAATCTGGGCAGAAGATTTCTCGGAATGTTCGTCTGTCTAATTGGGGTTAGTCAGTACTGAATGCATTGACAGAGATGGAGTTTGATTCTGAAGTGAGAGCTATATGGTTTTCATCCTGAAGATCCTGAAGAATCCTAACAAGATCCTGACAAGAATGGCCGCCCCCCCCCCTCCAACACACACACACACACACACACACACACCTTTTTTTCCCCCCAGCTTCTGTATGGATTCCAAGCAGTTCATCTATGACACATCACCAATGTTACCACAAGAGGGAACCCAAGAAAACCTACAATACATGTCAGCTAGAACAAATATTAACTCATCTGTTCTTTGATGCTGCTATATTGCAATGTTGAATGATATACAATTTCATTTATTTATTTATATTTTTTTTTGGGGGGGGGGGGGGGGTCTCTGACTTTTAGTAGGCACTAAGCAGCAATGAAGTGGAATTCAGTTTCATAACATACAGTGGATCACCCTGATACTGAATAAATATTTGGAAATACAATTTCCTGCAACAATTTAAGTTACACAGCAATAAAAGATCTGTCTCGTGTTAAAATGGCAAATATAAATGTGATTTGTAATCTCTTCCTACAAAGAAAACAAATGCGCTTTAGACTGCTTATTTGATGAAGTGTCGGTTTTGGGAGGATGTGCCTTCTTGCCTCTTATATGTGTCCTTAGTTATTGCTCTTGTACTATCACTATTGATATTGATTGTGTGTCACAGTTAATATTGGTCACACTATATGCCCACTCTGAAAAAAATGGACTTGAGATTTTGCATTTTGATAATTTTTCAGCATTTCATACATTTTATCGATTATACAAGAGGCAACAATCTGCTATTTCTGCAAAACTGCAGTTTCCTTTTGAAGCATTAGTGGTGACCATGAAAATTAAACACGATAACAAGGACCTCTGAAGTCCTGTAATCGATTGCCGAGCCATGCCGGTCGCTCATAATGAGGGATCCGTTTCTCTGTGTTAGACCAAGTTCCCAGAATAGCAACTCGGTTTGCTTGTCTGGCCGCTTCGCCCTCGAAGATGGAGGAAGTGAACGAGGGAATAACTGTTGCTACGGAAATGTTACATTACAATGTCTGCTGCTCGAAACAAATTAGACTAGTGTTTCAAAATAGTTAAATGTCTAGCGCCTGACCACAAGAGATGGGACTGCATCATCTCCAGCGTTATTAAGGTAAAACAAATGAATAAATTGAGAACAAGCGACGATATGCTCAGTTCTTAATATTAGGTGTTATTACATATTAAGATTTATTATTGTGGACGGTAGTCTATCCTCACTTGACCACTAAGAAAGATGCACTGCTGCATGGTCTCTGTTCTCCGTCAATTGAGACAAGTGCGTCGACAAATTACAGGAGCTGTGCAGTGACAGGTCGAGAGCGGTTATCGGATCACTTGTTGCTACTGGAGAACTGCAGGGGCGTCTACAAAGTTAAGACCTCAGCGAAGCCTGTTGTCACAGAGAATCTACAATTTTGGCAAATGTAATCACGACTTCTTTTTAACATCAAGCGACATAAAACGGTTTGCTTTTCGCTGTTTGCTGAAATATATCACAGTCTACTGTATGAAAGTTGTGTGGATTCAATGTACGCTGCCCTACTTGAAAATGAAGGCAGTCGCAATTACATAGCATGTAATTTTGACTGCGGAATTTGGTTCAAATGGAGATCTTGGGCATTTGTCTCGGTTGAACAAAGGCCGTTTCCATTTCCTTGCTTAATTCCATAAGAACCGGTGTATCCAGTTCACTCTTTTCTCTCCCTGTTCCTTAGCTGGCATCGATGCACCCAACCATTTACTCCATAGCTAAAATCGCAAAGGTTTAGTTTAAACATGACACATAACCTATTCATTCAAGGAGGAGGCCTCGAGAACACACATTATAGTTAGGGAAAAAAGTAGCTCCACAGGTACGTAGACGCGTTTGGGGTGGAAAAGTTGACAGGCTTGTTCAGCGCAAAGGAAGTACTTGGGGGAGTTGCTGGTTTCCTAAGTTTTTGATACGAGATCGTCCACTGCTGTGACCAGTTTGAAACTCTGTTGCGAGTTTTCCCCATCTCTTGATTGTCAGAGCGTAGAAAACTGACACTGTTTGGAGAACAGTGCATTGATTGTACAAGGTTTCAGATAATGAACTAATTTCAGGTCAATTTACACGCGACAAGGATATTTTTTGTCTTGTGTCAGATCACCAGTTCAAATTTTCGCAGGGGGAGACGACGAAAGGTAAATGTTTTAAATAATTGCTTCATTAACCTTAATTTTGTGTATTAGACTAAACAAATCTTAATGATATTAGGCTTGATTACAGTTCCTTCTGAATACAATACTGATAATGTCATGTCACTTTTTTATGACATAGCACCATTAAACTTGGTTGTGACGGTTACCAGCAGTTGATTTAATACACTGCCCATCTCTCTCTGTACGGAGCTTCCTCGACTGCTGAGTCTTTAGACGTAATCCACCGTTAATGGTTAAGCCATAGACGAGACGTACGTAACAGGTGATCTGCAGACACGGGCGCTTAGAATGAAGTACACGATAACTATATACATTAAATGACATCGCCTCTATTTTTTCCTCTATCACACTCTTTCTCCTTATAAGATACTGCGCCTGTCGCTTGTATTTAGCTCCAGTAAGACGTCCGTTGCGCGTTTTGACGTTTAATTACAGTGTGTGCGGCTGTGTTCGCTAGAGATTTGGAGTCCTTTCAATTGTTCTGTTCATTTCGATAATCTTTTATGATTATGAATATCTAAGCCCAGGTATTTTGCTTCCAAAACAGAGATTTCTGAAACTTAAAGAAAATCGAATGAATAATGTTTGTCATTTTAATGTTGTTGGTGAATCATCGGTCTGTTTGAGTATTTGAACACATTCATCCCATTGTGAAGGAAGTTCCTAAAAGTCTTATTTCATTTACTTTAAAGGCTTGCCTAATTTAATAAGCCAAGTGGAACTGTTTTAGGCTAAATTTATAGCAGTGAGTTGATTACTGACGTTAGTCGCCAGGCTCATATAAACGCCCTCCGCTCCTGTGGAAGAGTGTTGAAGATGCAGTTTTTCAGACGAACGGGCCCGCTACTGTTATTTATTCAATCTATTTTTTTATTATTAATTTGAAGAGAAACATACGTGTTACTGGGACCTCATTTTGCTGCCTAAGGCCTCATAACGGCTGATGTGTAAGGACAGAAATAGCCGATGTGTGATTTGTTAATTTAAGTATGTTAGTCATCTAAAGGCCTAAGAAGGATGCCCATAAATAAGTCAGTCAGGAAATGTTACTAGTTTGTTCATCCGTGTGAATATATGTATTTTAGGCCCTGCCGCAAATTTGGAGGGAGATAAATGGGTATTCTTAACCGATGGTGATGAGACCGAGTCGTGTCTCGTGATGACAAGATCCGGTATGTCTCATTACCATTTTGTTTAGTAATTTCTCATAATAACCACTTAGTCTCTTCTCTCGTACTCAGGGACTTCAAATAATTACCGTGCCTCTTAGCATAGTTTGTGGACAATTGTAGTTCATATGAAACATGGTGGAATCGACTATCACAACAGCAGTGCGACAAGTTTTGTCATGCCTGCGTTAACACGTAGGCCTAAGTCGTCCAAATGTTGATTTTGCTGTGTGAACCGTTATCAAGGTGTTGTCATACTGGTGCTATACCCTCACAAGAGCTCTTTGCAAGTTGTCATTTGTGCACGGCTTGTTTTATAAGCACTTCCGCTGTGGATATTACTAACACATTGTGAAATATGGAGACAATAAAGTTTTTATTACTTGAAATATTTACAGATAGGTTGAACTAATACATTGTTTTTCATATATAATTGCTGTTGTGTAGGTACAAGTTGATTGAAACTATAATATTGTACTATGGATATAGACAGATTATTAAACGCCACCAAAAAAATACTCAGGCCTTTGTTAATGCCACTCACCTCACAAATTCAAAAGTACAAACATTCACAACTTGTACCCGTTGCATCGTAGATATTTTAAAACTATCACCATAAAAACGATGCCACACACTTTTTTTTTTTTAATCTAGCGTATTGGTTGTTTGGTTTGCCTTATGACACACTTTCAGTAATTGTTTTCCTGCATGATGGTGAAAATTATTTTGTGGTCAGAAAATAAGAGGTGGTCTAACTGAACGCTAACTACACACCAGCGACGAAGAAAAAGGTCTTTAGGCCATTAGCTGTAGCGTCAACTAAAACACTCTCACAGCTGGCTTTGTTTCATTCACCAACACCTGAAAGTAATCTAGAGATATACCTAATGGAGAATATTTTGAAAAAAAGAAAAAGAAACAATTCTGTACATTTCTTCATATCTCTCTCTCTCTCTCTCTCTCTCTCTCTCTCTCTCTCTGTTCTTTTTTTTTTTTATTTGACCTCTAGCCGCTAACTTTGGACATTTAGCGAGTGTAGTTCACGCTGAGATAAACATGTTTGTCAACAGTTCCATTTAAAAACAATGATGAGTCAGTGAAGCCTAGTGTAAACCTGTATGACTCTGAGGTCAAACCTTAATGAATGTTGAATAGTGTCTCTCGTTTAAGGACACTCCTATGATTAGCAGAAATGCTGTCTTGTAGCCACCCATGTCAGGTCTGGCAGTGATATGATATGTACTGTAACTTGCATGCTTTGTTGGTGGACCTGAAACCACTGTTGCTGGAAACATGACGATTTACACACTTAATGTGCACTGCAACCATACTTTCAGGAAATTTTTGAGTATATTTACATCTTCTTCAATGCTCCATCGGTTAATGAGTTGAATGGACATGTTAAAAGAAAAGGTTGCGCTCTTTTCAATATGAAGTCAATAAGCACTGTTGATGGACATGCGTATGCTTTTCACATCCATACATTTTGTGACGAGACTCACTATAGATGCGTGAAGTTTGTTCTTTTTTTCTGAAAATATTTCATAAATGCTCTCACAGCTGATTGTGAGCATTTAGTGGCCATATTTTTTTTTTTTATTCAGGAATAATGGTATGCTATGCGTCTTCCAACTTATTCTAGAAACAGACATTATTAACAAGCTATGGTGTAGCCGCACTTTTTTCTGGAATTTTGTTCAAAATGTGCGAGCATGTACAATTCAACTATTTGCCATTTCTCACACACTAATGTTAGCCATTTACACTGACTGATGCAATTCAATACACCTGTCGTTTAGTCTGTCTTTTATGATCACTGGATGGTTCAGAGAGCTCTCTTGTCTCGTGTCCTTACGCTTCACGATAACAGTTGCGTAATGGTTTCCAAATTGTTTTAATAAATGTCTCTACGAGGTATATTAGACCTCCTGTAGGTCACCTTTCTGTCTATGACGTCTTGTCAATGAGCCACTTATTCAGCTCAGTGAAGGTGGGTGGGTGAGACTAGACAGAGACCTCTGTCTACTGGCCCAGATTCACAGTTCCCATCGTTAATGGAATGTTTTTTTTTTTTCATTCCACAGCCCTGCCCCCTGACTATGGAAATGGAGGCGACAGATGGCTATCTTGCAAGTAAGTTAACATTTAGTCATTTAGTCTTACAATTTAAGCGCTAATTGAATTCATTGCTTTTTTTTTTTTGAAGTTGCTTATTTTCCTCACTTAGAAAATATGAACATGGCTTCTCTGTGCTCTAAGATTAGTCAAATTTCTTCAGTCTGATGCTTTTTCCTAAATTAAATTTGATAGTTTGTCATATTTCCTAAAAATGGGGTCTTTTTGGATCCTTCCGGCGTTAATGGTAAACCATGCAACTCCCCATCTAATGAATATCACTTAGTCACTAGAATTATATTTCCGTGTCAAAAAAAACAAACCTAAGTTCCTCATATACTCGTCACCTAGCTATCACCTAGAACTAGTGTTTTACACACCAAGCCACAAGGCAAAGTTCAGCTCGACCCATCTCACATGGGATGATTCAATCCTGTCAAATTAAAATATGTTGGAGGGCAAACCTGCTGGTTGTGCAATTCACTAGCTAGTGATTGGGAAGAGAGTGGCATGTCCGCTAACCTTACTTTAAAGAACAGGTGCACTGGAAAAGGTTTGGCAGTTGGAGTACCTACCATTGTTTGTCGTTTTCAACGAGGTGTTTTACTCCGTAATCAGAAACGTCTGAACCTCCAGCTGAGATGAGGCTGAATGTATTTACATTTATGAATGCAACTATTGTTTCATTCATTCTACTTTTAAACGACCGATTTTCTCAGTGCTTATTTTGGGTGGAAAGAAAAAAAGAATCTCCTGTGATCATGTTGCAATGGCTTGCATGTTGAAACATGCTGTTTTTATTCTGCATCAACTTGACCCCTATTTCAACAAGTGCCAGAAGGGAAATGCCAATAAGTGCATACACACACACACACACACACACACACACACATATATGCAAACACACACACATACATCCCATGAATTTAATTTTGAAGCTGTTGATTAGTAGTGGCCTTTTTAAAACTCAGCCTGATACCCCCTGTTAGATTACAACTGGTATTATCAATGCCTTGAACAGATGTATTTTAAGCTTAAATGGGGTAAACAAATGTAAGGCCAGCCATCACAGAGTTCATACAACGTTACCTTCAGTTTTTGTTCTATGTCAGTTATCATATTTCCCCCATAATCTCAAAGTCATAAACTTTTACAGGCAAAACTTTGGCTTTTGATAGACATATTAGTTTGTTGAACATGTACATGTAGTGTGGGGTAAACGTCGTTTACAACACTGATATAATCAAAAAAGCATGGAACTTAAATGTGGTACAGCTGCTTTCCTCCTCAGACGCATCTTCACCTATTCTTAGCAGGGATCTGATAATGCAACAATGTACACCTTTTCAGCCTCTGTTCGATCCCCGTCCATTGACTATTAGTTTCGTACCCAATTCGGCTGAAGTAGAGTCAACATAAAGAAATGATGGAGTGTGTGCTCGTGGTTTGATTTCCCTAGCCTTCACAGACACTGTTTTTGAATTAAACTGCAGTCTCTCAGGGGGAGCAGAGAGTGGAACGTCTCCATACAGCTGGAGACCCAGTTCTGCTTTATTAATGTGATAAGAGGAGAGAGAGAGAGAGACGCAATTTGAACTCAGATCCCATAAAACACTAACTACTGTGCTTTTGGCTTCCCACAAGATTTGTTATCTTGGATGGTGCTTCAGTACCAGGTGCGTAGTGGTACCTTCCCAACAGTCAGCTCCCCCTTCAGATTCCCACAGATGTAACATGCTGATAAAAAAATTGAACATTCTTGCAGGTGTCATGGAAAATGAAATAACTTTTCAGTTAAGGTCTCATTTTTTGGAAGAGTTTGGTCGAGAAGATCTGGTCTATGGTTAGGTTCACTTTTCAAAAAAAAAAAGGTGATATATTTTGTCGTATGCACGATTTTGTTATGTTTTGATTATCTGTGTTGGATTCTGAGTCTTGTGACCTTTCATTATATTCTCTTTTCTGTATTGTTTTCAAACTCGATATGAATTTTCTCGTGTTTTATTAGTAATATGGTCTGTAGTAGACAGATGACGCATTCTGCGGGGTATGTCAGCATTTGTAGTTCTGTCTCTTTTAGAATGAATACCTGAAGCCACGACACAAAACATAGACCAGGCGTTGTATGACTAAAATCATTTCGGGAATAGGACATATTTTTAGATCTTAGACACTGCTTATCATGTTCTTGGTGTCTACCCAACACGTGTAAGGTTTTACTGTCCTTTTTAGAGCAAACAGAGAGGAACTCTGATAGTTTAGTGTCCCATTCGCTTGGCTTTCATTCAGTGTCGCTTCACCCATTCCTTTGAATTATCCTAAATGTCCGAATTTACCGAATAATGGATCCACACTGACAATATTTCAAAGCTGTCAGTGTTTACGATACCGTTCTCTCAAACATAGCTCCAAGTCAAAAAAAAAAAAAAGAAAAAAACATTAGGTTTACAACCGTCTACACGGTGTGTGTCTCTTCCTGTGGAGATGAGCCCTGTAGAATCTTATCACACTGTATTAGTAGAGGAGGAACTGCTCTACTCCCTTCCTTTACTAAATGACACAGTATCTGTCTGAAGGCACATGATCTTAGCCTAGCATGTCAGCTGGCCCAGAGAATGACGACCGAAGACTAAAGGCAGTCCTCGTGTCTAGGAAGACGCGAAAGGCTAGGAATCCGTGTTGTCTGTGATTTGATGGGATGGTCCAGAGGCGCAGGGCCTGACTGGAAAAACCAGATCCCCGTTCCAACTTGCGTGTCTACGACAAGCCACAACCAATTGCTTTTTTTTTTATCCAGGTCAAATTAATCCTGCGAAATTCTTTGCTTTGTGTCGATTAGTGTCGTGTCATCAAACTGCCTTCCTTCGAGTTCCACCCTTTTCACTCGAATGGGCCACCAGCCAACTTTGATTTGCAAATCAGTACAGTTTACTGTCACTCTCTACCTTTGAGATTAAACTGAACGTTAGGTCATGCGCAGCAGTGAAATGTTTTCACTTATTGATTCATTTTTAAACAGTAACATGTTACAATATTGTTCGCCATACGTGCCATATTCCACTGATATGAAATAGTGTCACGGCTTGTGTATGTATCGCAACCTGAAATGTGTCAGGCCCACGAGATGATGAAAAACTAACCTATATTTCAACCACGTCATTAGTTTCTTACTTTTTGGGGGATTAATAGATGGAAAGCTCCATTACAGAGGTTTCAAACAACACTACAGATGTACACAGTCAGTGAATGAGTGAATCAGGTTCTGTTTCTGACTCAGCTGTCTCTAGCTTCAGACCTGTAGTCACTCCAGAAGTCTCAAGGCAGGCCTACGAACTCTCGGCATGCATCAGTATGGGGGCAGCGAGTAGCCTTTTTAATATCACCCAACGTGATACAAGCCCACATCTCTTAATTGCTTCAGCTAGTGTTGATGGCAGCCACCAAACATCTGTGTGGGACTGTCATCGTGGTGATTTGTAGAGTAGAAGAAAAAAAAAAATCATAGTGGAACCGTAGTAAAACCGTGAAAGACACGTATTTCAAATGGAGAGAATGCGTCAGAGGTCTTATTTTTTTTCTCTTTCGATAATGATAATAATCAGTTCTCAACTTATATCAGTCAAATTGTACTGCTGAGGAACAGCACATTCCTATTTGTGGTCGATTTTTTTTTTTTTTTTTTTTTTTTTTTTACTGAGGTCATTCACCTCGAGAGCATTTTCACATATTCTTTGCTACATCTCCTATCTCGTTCCCTGACAACTTCAGCCAGGACTGGCCATCCTCGGTAAGACACCACACTGTCATGGAAAATCCACCTCCACGCCGTCACTCAAATCGGAGCCGCTGCTTGTTTCCCGTTGCCAGGGGGATGGCCAGTCACCTGAGATTTCCCTCAACCCAAGCCCGGTAACCAGAGATGGCTCTGGGATTGTGTCACTGACTGCGTCTCCTCACACCACTCACTTGCATGGCAGAGAACACCTGTCCCACGCAGTGACAGGAGAGAGAACATGCTGTCATAAGAATTTGTTTCTCAAAACTCCTTCTCCAACATTTGTTTTTCCCTAACAAAGTCGTCAACAGAGAGACAGCCATAGTTGCACTCCAACGTATGCTGAAAACCTAAACCTGAACTTTTTTTTTTTTTTTTTGGTGTGTGTCATGAACAGTAAAAAGCACTTTATGTAGATCAGTGGAAATAGATGTTCTCAATCCCATAGATTTCGGAACTTTAAATGTGTTTCCAGTAACTCACAGGGAACTGAGGTATGAAAGGGCCGCTGTCATAGAGTTCAATCCTACCCAGTTTGGGCTGGCTCATTCTTTCTCCGAACAAACCCGTTCCAAAGGAAGGACCGGCTTGACAATGAGATATACGCGATGATTAGAATAGGCAGCTTACTTCTGACATCCCTGGTACTTTCCAGACTCTTACCAGTTGTAACTACAGGGAATGCTTTTTTCTTTTGTTTTGTTTTGTTTTGTTTTGTTTGGTATCCGTAGAACGCTGCTGCGTTTGAGATTTTTAACAGCTGATGGTGACCCTGTTGGATCGGAGAGTCTTTGCGGGGGTATGCTGTTGACGTTCAGCTATTGTGGAGATAACTTTAGCGGGGTCAGATGGTAACAGGATAAGGGAGGAAGGGGATTGCCCCCCCCCCCCCCCCACCCCCCACCTGAGTGGACAGAACAGTGCCAGATAAAGTCCCGTCCCAGCTTGCCTACACAACATGAGGAGAGATATGGGAAATGATATCCGAATGTCAAGGAAGAGGCTGAAAACAGGCTTCTATCCAAGTTGATGATGTCATA